>NW_025110273.1:704307-749357 GCF_011392965.1 Frieseomelitta varia | reverse complement strand
TTATTAATAAAGGTCAAAATTCACTTGTCAGTCATCTAACTGAGCCTCTTCTCTCTGTCTTTTTTTTCTGCGATAAACGAATTTAGTTAGTGCTAACATTGATCCAATAATAGTTTCCTCAAAGTGGCCCTAAGAGTCTTTATTAATAAAAGTCAAAATTCATTGGTTAGTCATCTAACTGAGTCTCTTCTCTCTGTCCTTTTTTTTCTGCGATAAACCAATTTAATTAGTGCTAACATTGAGCCAATAATAGTTTCCTCAAAGAACCTTTATTAATAAAGGTCAAAATTCACTTGTTAGTCATCTAACTGAGCCTCTTTTCACTGTCCTTTTTTTCTGTGATAAACCAGCTTAATTAGTGCTAACATTGAGCCAATAATAGTTTCCTCAAAGTGGCCCTAAGAGCCCTTATTAATAAAGGTCAAAATTCACTGGTTAGTCATCTAACTGAGTCTCTTCTCTCTGTCCTTTTTTTTCTGCGATAAATCAATTTAATTAGTGCTAACATTGAGCCAACAATAGTTTCCTCAAAGAGTTCTTATTAATAAAGGTCAAAATTCACTTGTCAGTCATCTAACTGAGCCTCTTCTCTCTGTCTTTTTTTTCTGCGATAAACGAATTTAGTTAGTGCTAACATTGATCCAATAATAGTTTCCTCAAAGTGGCCCTAAGAGTCTTTATTAATAAAAGTCAAAATTCATTGGTTAGTCATCTAACTGAGCCTCTTTTCACTGTCCTTTTTTTCTGTGATAAACCAGCTTAATTAGTGCTAACATTGAGCCAATAATAGTTTCCCCAAAGTGGCCCTAAGAGCCCTTATTAATAAAGGTCAAAATTCACTGGTTAGTCATCTAACTGAGCCTCTTCTCTCTGTCCTTTTTTTTCTGCGATAAACCAATTTAATTAGTGCTAACATTGAGCCAATAATAGTTTCCTCAAAGAACCTTTATTAATAAAGGTCAAAATTCACTTGTTAGTCATCTAACTGAGCCTCTTTTCTCTGTCCTTTTTTCTGCGATAAACCAATTTAATTAGTGCTAACATTGAGCCAATAATAGTTTCTTCAAAGTGGCCCTAAGAGCCCTTATTAATAAAGGTCATTCAGTGGTTAGTCATCTAACCGAGCCTCTTTTTCTGTAATAAACCAGAATATGAAGAGACAGCATCGTTCTACAGACTGTCCCGAATTTAAACGGCCAAACTGCGAGAACTTGATATAAAAAGGAGAAGAAAATGTTATAAAATAGTCTTGTTATAGAGTTACGAACAAATAGCTATGCACATTTTTTTTTAATCATTTCATTTTTACTTATATAGTATTTTATTATTGTAATTACCTTTCATCATATTTTGTCATTATAATTAATGATAATGAAATTGTTAACACATAAGAAAAGACATGTATAATTATATATATATATATACTTAACGACGTTACTGTACGTTAACTCTGTGTACTGTAATGAAAACTGTGTTGCTACTGGTATGTTTCAAGTATACAATATTTGTTCATAATTGTACAAGGTTAACGTCCGGTGTGAAATTTTACCTATTTTCTTCTTTTCATGTATAGATCAAGCTCTCGCAGTTTGGCCTTGTACAGTAATCTTTCGCAATCAATCGTCGACGAGTAGAACAAGAAATTGTAAGAAATTCACAAGAAATTATTTATTATTTAAGTGCTGCTTTACGCGGCACTCCAACAAAATTGCGGCGAGCAAACGTGCAAAACTCGTTGAACGTGCTTGCGAGACACCGTGACGAACGTCACGTTGAAAGAAGTCAATCGAGCGGAGATGTCAAAACTTTTGCGTGTAACGAGCCCCTTGTTGCGACTTGTTGCGCAACGAGTTTGACATAGTCGATTGTTCAAGTAAACCGCGAGAGATTGTCTCGAGGACGCTGCTGTCACGTGCTTTATCTCCGCGTAGTTTTGTCTCGGTTTGATGGTTGAGTAACATTGAGTGACACTACCAACTATTTTGTCGATAATTTTACAACCACAATACGTACGATCTCGACGTGTCGTACATACATACGTAAATTTACTTGAATTAACTTTTATAAATGTGCAATCTGCCTCGGTTCCAAATCAGTTTCGAAGTAATTTTCACGGCTACTTTTGGCAGTGACTAGGGTTTTATTAAGGCTCGAGGGAAATTACAAAATGTGACTTTTCAAACGTACAAAGGACGAATTTCATTCACTTCAATTTGCTATAATAATTGACTATAATAATCTTGGAAATTTACTGCTTTCCCCAAGATTTTAACTTTATCAATTTACAAAACACGATTTTTCAAATGTACGAATGAACACAAGCGTGCTCGTAAATAAAATTTTATTTAAAACACGGCTAAAACGAAACACTGCTTGCTTAAGTAAAATTAAAATTAAAAGAAACTAAAAGCTATAAGAAAAAAATTAAAAATCAAAAGAAACTAAAACAAAAGATGAGAATGTTCCGTCGTTCAAAGGTCCTAAAAAAGTTTGCCTAAATCTCACAATCAGATTTTCCCTTCCAACCTCGAAGCGATGGTTTGTCTGTGTCGAGGTGGTCCTCGGTGGCTCCCGGGTAAATTATGCGAGCGCCGATGTGACACCGATAGCAAAAAAAAAAAAAAAAGGGGAGCGAGGAGGAGCTGATAGGGATATGGCGCGGCGATAGTGTTTGCGCGCGCGTAAACAAGGCACGAGCGACAAAGGCAGCGGGGGGAAGAAAAAAAGGGCAACTTCAATGCAGGCCGCAGGATTTCTCTCTCGCTCTCTCTCTCTCACTCGAGGGGTGTCACAGGATAGCCCAATGTGTACCATAAACTAGCTTTTAAAGGGACCACCAGGGTGGTAAGCCCCGTACACGGCACAAAGGGCACATTTTTGCGGATTAAGGGGCCGCTTTGTGCCATTCAACGTTACCAAAGCAGATTTCAATATCTGGCTGCTGATACACGGCTGGCCGTGCCCCGTAAGGGACTCTACGTTACCGACCGTATTCCCCGTTTGACGACAATAAAGGATGATCCTTATCACGCCTCGTAATGAGGGGAGAGGAAGGAGAAGAAAGAGAGATTATGGCCAACGAATGGTTGGCTCTCGAAGTTAAGCTGCCATTACATAAACGAATCTCTCTAATTTATCGAATTTAGACTCACAATCAGCTGAGTTAAGTCCCTGAATCGCCCCCCTTTTTCCGATTCTTCCGCGATGTTAAAAGGCAGAGCAACTTTCCACTTGTGCACGATGTCCAAATAACATCGTGGAAGCGGAAAGTTGCTCCGACTAAATTAGGAGCGATTAGCGATCGAATTAGGAGAATGGTAAATTATTGCGATTTAATGGCCAACATCAATGAGCATTGAAAGATACGTTTCCTCAGACTACGTAGTTTACGAGAGTGCTGTTTAGATTTAGAGTCGATTTAGATCAATTTAGACGAAAATCATTAAATAATTGCCCGACGAGAACGACAGGCAACGGTCGTTCGATCGACTCTCGACAAGCTGAGGAATCTCCCTCTCTCTCTCTTTCTCAAGCAGTGGTATCTCAAGACCGTCGTAAAAAAAGAAAAGCTTGTTTACCACGATATAAACGTAACCTTAGAAAAGAAGAGTGTCGTGAGCGGCGTTACAAACGAAAGCCCGTTACGTCGTCAAAGAGCAACGAACTCGACTAATTATTCGCGTCGATCATCGGACGCCCGGTCTGGCGTACGAGATAACGTAATAATGCAATTAATTATACGATTATTATTATTATTATTTTTATTATTATTATTATTATTATTACTGATCGACACGTCGCACTTTCTTACGTTACGCCGGCCGTCACGAGACCCGGGGAAAGTGAAGAGCTTTTGTCTCTGACTCATTTCAATCGGGATCGATCGAACCTGAGCATGCACTGATTAAACACATTCCGCGGAACTGTTTGACGTTCAAGGAGTTAATGTTATACATACACCTCTGTATGCGGGAAATTTAGTAAATCTACGGTTACGAAAAAGGAAACATACCGCTGTTTGGTGATAATATAAAGGTGAAGATTTCTAAACAAAGCACCGGTTCCTCTATTTATGCGACACTTTTTTTACGCGGCCAGAAATATATATATAATGTATGTTATATAAATTAAATATATATATAATGTATATTACATAAATTAAATATATATATAATGTATATTATAAATTATATACATATATTATATTAATATAGTATATATATATAATATTATAATTATATTAAATTAAAATAATAATAACAGAATAAGAATTATAAATTGATCAAAACGGTCAATGAGTCCTAAAATTTCAACAAGATTTAAAGAAATGTCGCAGCGAATATCAGCAAATTTATGAAAATTTACGAAAAAGATAAGTTTGAGAGCAAATTATTCGAAAAGATTACCGATGAAAATGAAGTCGAACTTGCAAATATTTCAAACGACGGGGATAATGAGTTTGTGCTGGTTAATTGTTTTGAATTACAGTAGCGATGGTGATACCGAATAAAATTTACTTTTGTTTTCTGAAATGTCATCGTCATTATTATTAGTAATTTTTTTTTCTGTGAAATTAATATGTGTTTCTACAACTTTCCAATATTTTGTTCTCTTTTTTACTGAGACTTTATTTATGCGATTTTCACTCGTACAAAACGAATCCACGTGAAACGGAGTGTAATTTTTTTTTTAATACTGAAATTACTAACGACTGAAGTATAATACTTTGCGAAGAAGTTACAAAGAAATTAAAGTGCAAGATACAAGAAGAAATTAATAATAATAAGGAACATGAGCTTCCATTAATTTTATTTTATTAAAAATTACTCAACCATCTAAAAAACATAGTACTGTTATATATACAGTGGGGTGCAAAATTGAGTCAATAACAAAAATTTTTAAGAAAAATATTTTTTATTGTTAAATAAAGAATAAAAATATGAAAATAAACTCGACTATCTGATTTTTTATAGTTTTCGGAAACTGAAGCTATTTTTTAGCTTTTAAGATTAAGTTTCTTCCTGGCTGAAAAAAATTAAGAAACACAGACTGTTTGAAAATATGCCAAGACGTATTAGAGCTATTATCTAAGCAAAAGGCTTATAGACAAAATATTAAAGTATGATAAAGCTTGTAAATCTGACTACGAAAAAATTCCGGTGCAAAACTGATTCTATGTTTTTTTAATTTTTCCAACCAGGAAGAAACCTAATCTTAAAAGTTAAAAAATAGCTTCAGTTTCCTAAAACTATAAAGAATCACGGTCGAGTTTATTTTCATGTTTTTATACTTTATTTAACAATAAAAAATATTTTTCTTAAAAATTTTTGTTATTGGCTCAATTTTGCACCCCACTGTATATATATATATATATAAAATTTCCATAGAAAATGGTCATAAATCGGTCATTTTGACCACAGTAGTAGTAGTTCTAATGTCAAAGATCAAAATAATTTTTAATATTGTCGCATTTTAATATCAATTTTGTACTGAAAGTTCGAAACTGAAAATTAGGTTACAGATCGTCAGATCGTCGTCAGATCACGTTGATTAGCCGGATATCCAGATTCTCGCGGAGCTGCGCAGGCGCGAGAGAGTCCAGGCTCGATTCTACGATTGGCCTCGCGGCAAATTGCCGACTCAATTGATCCCGTCCTCGGCTCGACGGACAGGCCTAATGATTCCTGACTGCAGGAGACCACTGGCGTGGCGTCACTTTTCCGATCGTTCTGCTCTCGGCCGTTCCACGTCCGATGTCACTTCCGGCAGCTCGACTCGATAAAATCAAGGAAGTCTCGCGATCGTACGTAGGCGTAATCGAGCCCGATTCCCTCCCGTTTCATCCATCAGCCATAGCAAATCGGCTCGCGTCGAAGACACGTGTTCATTATAAACGTTGGCGCAGGGTAAGCGAAGGAATTAATCCAGACTTGTTTTAGATCTTGTTTCGTTCGATCGAGAAACAGAGGGAACAAAGAAACGTGTGCTAACGAGTTATGACCACCAGAACGATTCAGTCAACCTTGATTAATAGTTTTAGCAAATGTTGGAGATATCAACGAGTAATGTCGTTTTTTTTTTTCTCAAATTTAATAAGCACTACCATCTGGTGACAATAATTTAACTTATTATATAAACAACCTGTATTATTCTAGTTAAATATAATAAATGAAATTTAGCGTGTTCATGGTTAAATTACGTTGTAGATTAAAACTTGAATAAAATAAAATTTTGTATAAAGAAACGACGTATTATTTATGGGTACATATACGCAGTTGTATTTGTAAGTATGAATATGAGAAACGCGGGATTGTAAGTTAAAGGTGTTGAAACATCGTCTGTGCCGTCATCGAAGTCTTCGTCGAATTGTGATTCACCTGATCTGAGTAATCATAACACAGAAAAATTCATTCAAAACTCATCAACGAATCTTATCTGGTTCAAAGCACGAGTCTACCTTTCGCTCAACCACGATAATTCATAGAGACGCGTAAATTCGGGATCGTGGTCGGGTCGTTTGTGTATTTAAGACCTGGGCCCTTCGAGGGTCCAAAGTCGACTTGCCTTCGAGCGCGAGAAAAACCCATCCACGTCACGTTCAAACACGGCCATGATTGTACAGAATACGTTTAAACCGCATGTCTCGACGACAAAAAGTAAAAAGTCAGAACATAACGAAGATTTGAAATATTCAAATCCAAGAGTCGATCTTGCTGCACGCTCATCTTAAATCTACGCGAATAAAGCGATAAATATAAAATTTTTCACCAGCGAAAATCTAGTCTATTTTAACGAAGCGATTTAATTGCGGTTATTGCGTAGTTATTACGTTATTGAATGGTTTGTTCTACCTGTGAGATTTACTCCGTTATTTAATGTAACATGATTCGCAATAGCTTATAACATTATTACACGTTCCGCTGTAAATACACGTTCTTTGTACGTTCAATTATCTTTAAACGCTTAATTAACGCTGCTTAATTAAAGTTTAATTGCACCGAAACACGAGATAGTGGCTCTCCTCCTCATTTCCTTCCCACTTCGTTGCAAACGCGTTCTTTTATGCAAAGCACTTCGATTTACAAAAGATACTTCACGCGCTGTGCGTGCTCTTTCGCCACAATGGGAGGAGAAAAAAAAAATAAATCCAACATTCGTGACATTCCAACGCCTTTCCCCTAACAAAACCACGCCTTCTTTTTTCGAACGAACTCAAGGATTTCTTTCACGCTCTCTCAATTCTCAATCGATCACTTTCAAACGTAAAATACGCTACGATATATTCTCAAGAAAAGAAAAGAAAAAAAAAAAAAAAGATAATATATCTAACTCGTACATTTCGAATTTCTCCCTTTTATCTTTTCCCACAGATCCTTCAACACGACGCTTTTCATTTCCGTCCTCTCCGAGTTTCATTAAACACACCGGTTGAACTTTGTTTTCCCGCTTTCACGCCCGATTCGTTGATTCGTCCACGCTGTAGAAACTGTAGCAACTGTTGTCACGGTAAAAGAGGATCGCGAGAAAATTCCACGTAGAATTTCCCCGCTGACCCAGTGACTGGCTCGTACGTTCAACGTGCTGGGATGATCGATAAGATCGCGCGTTGCAACGGAGAAACGGCGTTTTATTACAGCGAAAAGGTGAAAGCCAGCGCGAAAAAAAAAAAAAAGAAAGAAAAGAAAAAGAAAAAAGAAACGCACGATGAAAAAGAGGAAAATGAGGGAACCGTTCCATCTAGAGCTGTTTTAAATACTGCGCACTGTCTGCTGAACGTCGTTCTCACGCACAATGTGCCACGGGGCAAAAAGAAAGAAATCCGTTCACTTTGTAATTGCAGTTGCAAGCGGCTGTTGGCGTGCAGCTACGCGCTGTTGCAGAACAAACAATTTCATACGCGAGAAAACGCACGACCACCTCGACGAAATTCTTAACAATGCGCTCGGAAATGTGAAATCGAACGAATTTTGGTGCCACTTTGCAATCGTAATCGCCTTCTCGTTGTCATCGTTTTTTTGTTTGAACTTTACGAGTAGCGTATCAAACAACTGTACTTTGTTGCAGTTTGTTTGTATCGGTTATTATAATTAATTTGTAGTTAATTTCAGTTATGTTTAAATGTAACAGATGGCCTGTTTGTTGATCATAGAGATATGATAAAATATGAATGTGATGCGACAAGTCCAACGTAGGAGCGCTTTTCTTTTTTTTTTTTTTTTTTTTAAAAAAACCAGAGTCGTGAGAGAGCGTTGAAAGAGAACTGTTGAAAAGTGTCAATTGTGTTGTTAAAAGAATTTATTTCAGTTGTTAATTCGTGTTGTTTCAAAGTAATTTGTCTCGTTTAATTATCCGTTGTTCCATCATCATAATTTTCATTAAATAAACATTACTTATATCTCTACGTTACTTATAAAAATTACTAAAGTGTATCAGATGATTTTATTGCTTGTAAGAAAAAAAAAAAAAAACACTTGTAATTTACTATCACGTCGCAGCGAAAAATATTTATAGACGCTATCGCCCGGTTGGATCGATCCATATATACGTTATCGTCAATAACATACAGCCGTAGTTTAGACACCGTAGAATGTATCTTCATTTTAAACAAGTTTCTCCCTTCGTATCTGTCGAGAACGCAATTTTCATCGCTTCGTTCTAATCGCGATGTCAGAGATATCAGAGAGATATCGACGAGCGAAATACTTCACTTCGAACGATATTCTCAAAGTATTTTGATTTTGAAGAAAACCAAGGGATACGCTACAGACTACAGAGAGAACGAAGGAAATGGAGGTAAATAGAAAGCAAACCCGAGGCAGCAATTTCCAACGGGTTAAAGAGCAAGAAATCGCAATAGCTAGTCGCGAATCTAAGCGTAGTGAGGCGTATGCAACGCCTAACAACCAGGAAGGCCGACGAGGCGGACGGAACGTTATTTCCTTTCTGTCCAGTTTTCGAACTGAATCTAATAATCGACAGGAGGGAGCGAACTCCCATTGAAGAAAAAAGAAAAAAAAAGAAAGAAAGAAAAAAAAAAACTGAGATCGTGAGAAAGCGAGGCTCAGCCTCCTATTCTGGTTCTCTCTCTCTCTGTTTTAAGCACGTGATCGAGGCGCGCCGTGAAATCCGCTGGGAATGAATTTCCGGCGTATTCTCACGTTCGACCGTTCGCGGAAGGACACGATTTCCTGTTCGCGGGTCCGATTCATCCAGTCCGTAGGACCGCGAACTGATCTCCTGGTATCCTGGCGTTCGGGATTGCATTGAAAACGGTAAAACAAACTTCGTCAACGACCATTCGCGGCCGATAACGCGTAGTTTCGCGTCATTTTAAATGGTCTGACTGAGTGGCCGGTAACGTGGTCTTACGTCGTTTTAAAATTGGCGCTTTTGCTGGCTGCGAAGCTTATTACATTAGGAGTTCCCGCATAGTAATGTCGTTTTCTTTGATACTGTACCAAATTTTATTTTGTTTAAGTGCTAATCTATAATATCATTTACAACAATATAATATAATATAATATAATATAATATAATATAATATAATATAACATAATATAATATAATATAATTTAATAATAAGCACACTGAATGTCAATATTTAACTATAATATAAGTTATGTTATAATGAGTTATTGTCACTAGATGGCAATGTTTATTAAATTTGAAGAAAACGACACTTACTTATGGGTATTACACCAGATGACTGAATACAATTTTCAAAGTTGTTGAAAATTTGAACATTGCCATCCAGTGACAATAATTCATTATAACATAACCTATATTCTAGTTAAATATATTGACATTCAGTGTGCTTATTGTTAAATTATTATATTATATTATATTATATTGTATTATATTATATTGTATTATATTATATTGTATTATATTATATTATATTATATTATATTATATTATATTATATTATATTATATTACATTATATTATATTGTTAAATTATATTGTAGATTAGCATTTATTATATATATAAGCGAACAATAATGCAATTGTTCAAACTGCAACAATATCGCTAAATATAGTTGATAGAGCAGTATCAAGTTTGCAAAGTGAACACTTGTACGAGTAAGAAATTCATTCATCACCAATTCTTTTATCAAAATTATCAAATTTCTATATTAGGTTTTACGTATTTTCTTTACACACTAATCGTTTAAAAGAAACCCTTACTGTAGAAGGAGATAATTTCGCGAATAACGTTTACGCGGATGCGTTTTCCGATTGTGAATTGGAGTCATCCGAATCCGATAATGATAGCGATGACACAGAACAGCGATACAAGCCGGTACAATTCAGCGAAGGAATATCAGAATAATAAGAAGCAACGAAGAGACTGATAATTCCGTAATAGAGATGAAACTCTTACATCTGGTCGAGATGTTTTTTATATTCACACACGCACACAAATAGCAGATTCTAGTAGCGATACTCAGCCACAAGTTTTTGGAAATTATTCAGCCAAACGTTTCTGCCGATCGTGAACGTGTTAACTGGAAATACTGAACTATTCGACTGACTGGCTTCCCTTGAGAAATCGTCCAGCATCGTATTCTCGGCGACGGGTAAAAGCGGAAATCGAGAGAGTGCAAGTTGCGAAACGCGAACGCGCGTGATTTACGAGAAGCGTTGGAAAATTGTATCGAAAGTTACGATGCGAACGAATATGGTGGCGTTGTTTGACGCTCTTTACGAGGAGGCAAATGAAACGTTGTAAATTAGAATCTGACTAAAGCGTTGCATGGAAAGTTTTCAAAAAAGGGTTTTCACTCGCCACGCTGTAGTAACTATAGAAATCGCTGCATCGTGTCGTTACTTTCGAGTATCGAATCGATTGCAAAACACGGGACGAAACCAGAGACAATTCGTGATATCGAGACGCGAATGAGATCCACGATAAACATTCAGCATTCCTTGAAAATCGTACAAAATTATAATTCAAGTAAAGTTATGACAAAAGGTGACTACCACCAAAGTCATGAAAATGGCCAATTTATAATTTTTGTCAGGTATCTTTACAGCGTATTTTCAATGATTTAAATAATTTTTTGTAAAATATACAAATAAAAGCTACGTATTATAAACATTTCTCTATTTTTCTCGACTCTCAACGTCTCTGATGAAAAAATTTTATGCTTCGATCGTCGGCAGCTTATCTTAACTTATTAAGAAGAAAACAAATGAAACATTAGCTATTAAATTAGTATCTAACTAGAACATTCTAGAAAGTTTTACGCACGTACATGCTAAACAAAAAAGTTTTCTCGACACGCTGTAGCAAGCTACACAACTATCAAAAAACTACCGCACCAATCGTCGTTACTTTCGAGTACACGCCAAACCGATTGTAAGACACGAAGTTCGCATGAAAACACGAACGAGACGGAGAAAAACGTTCGAAACGTGCAAAATGGCTCACGGACACTCATGGAATCATTTTCAAGCATCGCTGCAAGTTGGAGCGCGTTAAGCACGATCGGCGTTACAATTAAGTAACAAGCGCAGTCGTTTCGAAATCATTTCATAACGAGACCTAGATTCGACCGGCTCGCGCTCGCCCTGAAAATTCGTTTCACTCGCTCTCTCGGCGTGGCGTGGCGTGGCGTGGCGTGGCCTGGCGTGTATACGTTTCATTCGGCGAGCATTGAGCGGTTCGCGATTAGAGCGCAGTTACTGACAAAACACCAACGGGATTCTGATGTCATTTCGCGCTATTGCCGCGGCGAGTCCGCCATTAACTGCTCGGTTGCCACCGAGTGCCATCCCATTCAGGCAAATTAAATTTAGTAGCTTTTCAGCCGTAGACGTGCACCCTCGTACGTCTTTGTTATCGCTTTTTACCTGCTTGACCCCGATGTTGCAACACTTTCCGCTTTCAATTATTTCGTTCGCGTTTCACGACCCGAGAAATGGATCTGCAACTGGACGTGCAACTGGACGTTCAATGGGTTTGAAAAGGTGGGCGATTCAGTCACAACAGTCAAAACAGAAGATGAAAATTTTGAGAAGCCTTTGAAGGAGACGTTTACATTTTCACATTTGTACGACTTGTGATTTTTGTATCTCGAGCGACGTTCTCGAGCATCGATATATTTGCAGAAATGAAATTTTATGGTTATAACGCGTTGTTTATATAAACGATCGATATTGGATCTATGATATTTTGGTTGTTTTGTATATTAAAATTCGATGGTGTCTATATTTTAGGTAATACATTTGTAGAAATGAAATTTTATGATTATATTGTACTGTTTATATAAATATTTGATTCATAAACATTCCGTGGAACGATATGTTTCCTATTCTCTCAGATTTTCACGCACGATTCGTTCGAAGTGACGTGTCGAATTATTCGAGATTTGCGAAATACAAAATTGTCCCTTGACCCTAGTTCAGAAAATTCGAAAGAGTCGACTGAAGAGAGGAAAACAAAGTACGAAGTTCGTAAAACACGTACTTTAGGAAAACGTTCTCATCCGCGAAACAGCCCCAAAAGAGCTTTCGCCGTTCTCTGGAAAACCACCGATCGCCGACAGCTAACGAACGAAAAAGTTACGCGGCGAGCAACGTCGAAGTCCCTGAAATATTCATACGGTACTTATATCCTCTTTCAGCTTTCGTGCTGCTTTCGGCGTCGAGTCATCGCATCGTATCGCGAGCGCAGCGATGTGACGTGCATCTGTTCTCCTGCTTTGTGATACCTTCGTCGTACGCGAAAATTCGATCGTCAGTCGAAAATAAGAGAGAAAAAAGAAGAACTGGGAGGGAGAAAAAACAGAGCGGAAAAAGCAACGATTTTCGGAGCGCGAACCGTGGTGTCATCGCGATTTTTCACAGCGAAAGGGAAGGCAAGACATGAAATGAGAGAGAGGCATCGAGGTCGATCCATTAAACACTCGTTTGCAGGGACCAGTTCCGGGTGCCGGATGGGATTCCGTGTTTCACGGAAAACGCGAAAAACTGTGGGAAAATTCGCGGTATTCGCGCGACGACAATAGATCCGCGGTAGGGAACAAAGGGAGAAAAATCGACGAGAATAAAGATAGAGACAAACGACTCTGTTACACGATCGGGCGTTACGACTTATCTGACGTGATACCGGCGCAATATGGCCCCGAAAGAGCTGTATCGAGCGATATCGAGTGGCGACCTTATGTCGCTTTTTAGAGGAAATCGGCCACACGTATCTCGCCTGCGCCTGTGCGATCGAGTTCTCGCGTTCGATGGAACTACGCCGGAATAACGCGACCTAAAGAAACTCATTGGGAATGGAATGGAAAAGCGTACGCTACGAGTGCAAACGGGAATACTCGTCGAGAGAAAGAGAGAAAATATGACATTAACGCGTCGAACGTTTTCTTGCACGCGAGAGAGGTGATTTTGAAATAAGAAATTAATCAGTTATCAGGACGAGACAGATACCGGTTGACTGCATCACGAACTGTAAATAATAATTTATCTTGATATCCAGGAAATTGCCGAGTCTCTTTTAGCACAACTTCGAATATTTCAAATTTATTTCGACCCAAATACTCCGAAAATAATCGAGATCACGAAATTACTCTGCATCTATTATTGAAAGGACAAAGAGGTAAAGGATTCGAGTTGGAAAAAAAAAAAAAAAAAAAAAAAAAGAAAGAAAAGAAGTCGCGGCGAGGGAATCCAACAAAAGGAAGTACAATCGCGCTATGGCTTTCTTCCTTCAACCAACCAACCTACCGACCAAATAACTCCTTGGCTTGAAAGGCAGGTGGCTGAAACAGGCTACCGCATAAGTAGGTCTCCTGCATTTTTAACGCGATCCTCGTGCTTAAATGGCTACTCGTGAAATTGCTTTACCGATACGAAACCGATACAATTAGCCACAATTGCAATTACATAGAATAAAAGAGACTCGAGAAGAAATATGGTTCTTCCATGAAATTACCGAAGCTGCTTCGATCGTGATTCATCGACGTAATTCTTTCAGAAAGTTGAAGACCAATTTAACGCTTTTATATTTAATTCGATTGGTAACGTTGCATCGAGTCTATCGTAATTCTTCTAAATTAAAGTTTCTAACTGAATTGTGTCTTTTCATCTGTTCATTAGCCAGCTGTTTTCGTCGTGCAAGGTACGAAAAAATTTCCATTCGAAACGAAAATTCACGCGACAGAGGAGGTAACACTGCGTGTTTCGCTAGAACGAGACGATTTTCTTTGAGGGGACACGGCTCGTCCTTAATTAAGGCAGACCTCTCGGCGGGTGAATGCGAAATAAAGGAAAAAAAAAGCTCGCGTTCGCTCGCCAAGCAATTTCTGGCCAACTAACGGAACCCGCTGAATTCGTCGCTGGGAATCGCGCGAATTTCGATCGCTTCCTCGACCTGATTTACGAGAGCATCCCTGCACCCGACCGCGATTTTGGTCACGATTCTGCTATATCTGTATTTACATTTAGACAAAATGTGACTGTTTTCTGTAATTGAATTCAAAAGGAAGACGAGTCATTGTATACGGTTTGGTCGCTCGTTATGGCCCGCAACTGGTTAAACAGGATGATTATTTCCAACGCTTGTGTCATTTCATTTGAAGTGATACTTCAACTCATTGTCAGTGTTTCGTGAATAAATTGGAAAATACTTTCGAGGTTACAAAGAGTTAAAAATATCGTCACGATAGAAATAGAAATTCCGCAACAGTCGAAGACTAAGCCGACGAGAAAGAAAGAAAAAAGATATTCTTTCTCTTTTATCGATTTTATCGCTTTCCATATCCGTGATTGTTACACACGGCCTCTCTCACTCACCTGAGTGTATCCCTGCGTCGGCGTCGGCGTCCTCGAACACGGACGACTCGGTGCCCTCGTCGTTATCGGCGACAAAATCGTCCGGCGTTTCGGTGTCCTCCTTCGACGATTTCTCAGCCCTGGCGGGCGTCGCGACGCCGCACGGGCTGTCCACCGACGCGTGCCTGCCGGACACGTGCTTCACCAGCGTGCTCGTGCTTCTCGCCAGCTTGGTGCTGTGAGTTCTACGTATCAACAAGTTCGTGAACGTGGTGCTTTGCTTGCTGCTCCTCGTCTCCGTGGTAGCGATCTTCGCCGCGCTGTTCGAAGACTTCGCGCTCGAGGGTCGCTTGTCAGCATCCGGCTTCCTCCTCGAGGCGGAATCCTCGTCCTCCACCTCGAAATACGCGATCGTGTTGTTCAGGCGGCTGTCCTTTCGACTCGCGTCCTTTCGGCCGGTGAACCGGCTGTGAAACCTCTCGATGGTCTTGAACGACCTGGTCCTCTCGACCTTCTTCCTCTGATCGCAGCCTCCATTCGACACCTGTTCCACCTTCGACGCCTCGAAGATCTTCGTCAACGACTGCACTTTGCCCCTCGATTCCGGAAACGCCGGCTCTTCCCCGTGCCGCGGATTCGACAGCGAGTCGTTGTTGCTCAACGTGCGGGTTAATATCACCGAATTCGGCGCCGCTTTCGTCGTCGTCACGGGGAACGTGTTGCTGACGAACTTGTCGATCGGCTCGGCGCTCGTTTTCGGGATCTTGGACGGTTGTCCGCGGGCGTCGGTGTCCAAAGACACGTAGAAGGTCGATCGACGTTTCGGCGACCCGTTCTCGGTGTTCTCGGCGTTCAACATGTTCTCCTCGAGGATGCGGCTCGCTCACATGTCACGATTCACCAGTTGTTGCTTCACGATCGTTCAACGAAATCGGCCCATTACGCGTCCACGGCGACTCGCGAGACGACGACTGCAGGTTACGCAATTATGGACGCGGCTTTACGTCGTGCGAGATCGTTAAAGACGTCACCACGCGTTCACCGTCGCGGCAATTCCGCCGTAGAAGTTTACCGGAATGCACCATAGGTGGTTTCTCGCCGCCATCGCATCGGTCCAACCGAGCCGACCGAGTTCACTGAAATTCACCTTATGCCTCGTTCTTCACGCGTTAGAAAGAGAGAGACAGGGAGAGAGAGAGAGTGAGAGTGAGTGAGATTTCGAAGGAACCGAGCGAACGAACACGCACGGTCGTCGACTCACGAATTTCCTGCTCCCGAACGATCTCCCTAAATATAGATGGCGGCTAGTATCGGCGCTGCTCGCAGGAGCACGTGTATCGAGAAAAACAAATACAACAACGATCGCCCTCCGTTGCGTACAGATAATGCCAAGCGTTGAACCGTGGACACTATTTTTATTTATCGGCCGATGTTTTCACTCTCTCGGTCGGTCAACTAACGAAACTCTCAAGATCGTTGCACAAACGCTCAAATCCACAGACGTTCGCCGATTGTGAGGTGAGCTTGCTGCTCTTTGTCACCTTTCGATCGCACGGAGACGGTTCCAAGAATGCAGGAAATACCATCGGCGTTGACTTCTTGCGCCGGAATGACGTGCCACGCACGTCGAGAATATTTCGTCCAAATATTGCAATATTTTCGCAGTTTTCAGTATATTGAATTATAACCCAAAGGCGAAACAAACAATAAATTTGTTAATAACTTCGTAGTAATTTCTATCCAGTGATGTACCGACGAATTCGAAAAAAGAAGACGAATTGTTGTATATACGGTTTGGTCACTCGTTACGGTCCGCGAACCAATTACTAGTGCAAGAGGTTATAACACAGCGGCGCGTGCGTACGTTTCGAAAAACGAGTCGCGCGATAAGGGAACCTCCTCGCCACGAGCGAGAGCCACGTCTGTCTGGAGTCGTGTTCACGGCCTCGATAGAAAGGCGATCGACTCGAAGCGGTCGACCGGGCACCAGGTATACACCGAAGAAAAGTAAAAGGATCTGAGTCACGGCGAGATCGAGTCGGTTCGCTGGCCGTCATCGGTCGCGCCAACTTTCGCGGGCCAACAGCCCGGCATTGTTTCACCTGTTTTTCCGTCCCAAGGGCAGACACACGCGGAACACGACGCACGAAATCGCAAACGGCACGCACGACCGACAGGCAACGAGTAAACAGAACGGAGCAACGCGCGATCGTCCGCACGGCAGACGGGTTCACGACTATCTGCTGTTCGTACTTGTGTGTGCCGAACGTCACCTGCGCGCCTCTCGCGGCTGTTCCGAGCAAACAGCTCGAGACCGACTGGTCGTCGCGCCACTCCCGCCACTTTACCACAGCCTACAGACAGGATCGAGCGTGTCCAGAACGCGTTCTTTCCTCCTTTTAATCTTTCCATCGTTTAATCGCAACGGTTGATGATTCGCGATGATGTCTGAACTGTTCCCGACTTCTTTTCAGATTTTCAGATTTTAATGAAGCCGGCCGAGACGGGAAGAAACCTGAGCGCGTACGACTCGGCGAAATTCTTTCGCGGGGCTAATTAGAGATGTGGGAATTTTAAAAGGTAGATAAGATAGAGCGAACGCTGGAGGTTGAAAGTGACCGCGCAACATCGGGCGGATTTTTGTAATTGACCTTTTGCCAACAAGACGGATATTTCCACGTGCACAGTCTGAGTAGAACCGATTCGAAACGGAAAATGAGGGAAAGACGTGAAATTCGTGTCAGACAATTGCCGGCACGTGAGTGCGCAATATCTGTGGCATTTGACACAGCTGAAAAACTTGGGGATAAATTTACAAGGGGAACGGACTATGAATTTAATGAAGTATAGCAAATTTAATAAAGAAAATTAAGAAAAAAATAAGGATTAGTTATTTAATATATATATAAAGTGTTGAAACAAGATATCAAGATACCAGTATATCTAGTAAAACCATGATCAGTTTTGAACGGAGTACAGTTGAAATCGTTACATCAACGATCGACAAATTACAAGAGAAATTCTCGAGAAATTCAAGTGCGTTCTCTTTATGGTGAATTGGTTAAACACGCAACATGTGAGGAGACAAAGACCGTTACCTTTGTGAATCAGCTTCAAATAAACAATTCAACTATCCACTTCGATTATTTAGGATCACAAATTAAATAAGGAAAAAGAATTAGATTGGCTAAATGTGTTTTTAAAACGTCATCCATCGTATCTTAATATTTGTAAATTAGAAAGCATTTCTTTGTGTTGAATAGAGTAGAAGTTGAGTCAACTTCATATTTTCAGTTCTGTTAGAGCAGAGAAAATCTCTTAAACAAACAAAGAAATATATTTCATTTGAACGAGACAGGCCTACAATTGAATGATATGTATTTTCTATCTGGGCCGGATAATCCGGCTGAAATGGCATAAGACGTCATTTCTTTTGCTTCTGAAAATCTATAGTTATTGTTTAATTATAAATTTATATGTATCTACTTTCACAAATATGTTTATCTCTTTAGACATCGATTATGTTCAAGATGTAGTGATTCTTTTAAGAAAATCCGGGCCATCACTCCGACTTATTCTATTGTGTATTTGTATATTAGTATATATATATTATTTATAATTATTTATAATTACTTATAATTATATATATTATTTACAATATATATAATTATTTATAATGGTAATTTGTTATGAAACGTTAAACTGTACGTAGTTGCGAAAAATTAAATATAATATAATAATTCTTTCAAACACTTTGCTGATTCACGGCGTAGAAAATGGAAGAAAAATTAATTAGCATAAATTCTTTCTTGCGTTGCGGAATAATCTTTCCATGAAAACTGAGCTAAGCTGAGCCCACCTCAGTGGGAAGCAAATCAACCGGCAAATTTCATTTTTCCGTGTTTCGAGTTTCACAGTCGGCAATTGCCCGAGAATTGTTCGAGAATCGGTGCCCATTCAATTCCAACAAAGTAACATGCAGCTGAATCCGTTAAATGGATTTAGATTCTCAAAGCGGAGCTGCATTGAAGTTGATTCCATCCTTATTGGAGCCTATCACACTCGATCAAACTTCTATTTAGGTTGCGCCGGTGCCATTCTTCGCTCCTTCATTGCACGGTACAAGAATCTAATTCCGTTCGCGATTTGCAAAGATGAAATTCGCGTCACGTTTCAGCCGTCGATAGTGTGTGTCAATTAATGTTCAATGGTCACTGTTCGAAGGTTAGTAGCTCGTATTTTTTTTTTTTTTTTCTACGCTCCTGAATGAACAGTTTCTCAAACTCCAAACGACGAAAGATCTTCGCATCTTCTTTCTTCGAACGATCGATACCTCTTGCAATTTACAAATTAATTATCTATTGTTTCTATATAACACGCATCGCGCAACAATCGGAGTTCCAGAATTTCACAGATTACCGTGCCACATTACTAGAAATTCGACAACGGATTCCACGCTGCTAATGGCCACGGTAATTTAGATTCGTCGACGTAATTGGAGAGATAACCGATGAAATAAACTAACTAATTAGACGAGGTTTCTCTCGTCGCGAAATGAATTTGCACGAAAATTCCAAGATGCTTCAATCGGTGTGTTTTAATAGATTTCACGGTACAAGATCTAATTTCCAGATATGTATATCACATCCAGTGATCGATACCTCGAGAGAGTGAGTCATTGAATATCTCGCCTCTGTTCAATCTTGATATATTTAAACAACGCTGCAGAACATCGATCGTTTCTAGCTGTTAAGCACGATTAAGCACTTGGGCGTATCGAAAATGTAGCATCCTATCGACTGTACCACGGTATATGGGTATATTTTTAAAGACAGGAAACGCCTCTCTGAAAATAGAAGACCGTCTATTCGAATGATCTTGCCCCGATTCCGATAGACTTGGTGTGCGGAGGAATTCAAAGAAATTTACGACGTAAAATTGTTGGATATACGTATGGGCGTTCGTTGAAATAAGCAGGGACGATTTTACCTTTCGAGGAAAACGTTTATCCGTTTAAATGCAACTGTGACAAGAGTCTTCCTTTTATCATTAGCAGCTGATGAAACATTTAACATTCTTAGAAAAAAAAAAAAAAAAAAAAAAACCATTGTCTAATGGATACAACATAATTGAAAAACACCGCCACTCGAAAGTGAAATTTAAACTGAAGTTTGAAATGATTTTTATTTTTTCTTCGTGGGTGTATCGGCGTTTCGCAAACTATTTTTTCCACGCGGGACAGCAAATAGAACAGCATCGTCGTTCGTTTTCTCACGTTCGGATGGCCGATAAAGTGAACGTCGCCACGGCGTAAGTGAGATGCAACAGCAAAACGATACTTTCGACAGTTACAGATTAGATATTTGCGCCAACTGATTGTGAGTTATACAAGTTATAAAGCTGCAGATCGTGTGTGTCCTCCCATCCTGCTCGAATATCCCAGAAACACGAGCCAAGTGACGCGTTTGTTACGAAAAAGAAACGCGAATATGTCCCATGGGCCATTCACCGTCCATTACGAGCGTTCAAAGCACCGCTGACTCAGACCGGACCTAAGATCGCAATCGGCGGTCGTTTCCTGCTTCGCAGAAACTCTTTCGAAACTAGAGCAAACGCTCTCGATTTACTATCACGACGATTTCCATCCTCCGCGCGAAAAAAAAAAAAAAAGAAAGAAAGAAAGACAATTTAATTCTAAAGAGAAGAGATTCATAAACGCGGCAAAACTGCTCGTTCATCTTCGCTGGACAATTTCTATGGCAACCGTAAGCTCCATGGCG
Organism: Frieseomelitta varia; assembly: GCF_011392965.1. Taxonomy (NCBI): domain Eukaryota; kingdom Metazoa; phylum Arthropoda; class Insecta; order Hymenoptera; family Apidae; genus Frieseomelitta; species Frieseomelitta varia. The sequence continues at coordinate 728,796 of NW_025110273.1, read as the reverse complement.
ACTTTCTCTACGAAGTATCTAAAGTACATTTCACCGAGGAAAAGTTGTGCACTTTTACCAATTTGAATATATTTCTCATATAAAAATGGCACTGTTACAGGTAAAATTTGATTCATTTCTGCGAAATCTCTTCGAGCTGCAACGTGCTCCGATTCTGACAAAATTTTTATCATTCACTCGCCAGTCACTGGCGAGTCGAAATTCATTTTTATCGAATTTCTTTCGCGTTGCGAGGCTATCGCGACGTGGACAGTGTGTCTGGTGTTTGCGTTCATCGTGTCCGATAAATATACGAGGGATAAATCGCTCCGCGTCGTTACGTAAGTCAAAACTGTGACAGCTGCAATTACGCCTGCACCGTTGGAATTTCAATACTGACGGTGGGTGCTGTATCGAGAGATGCTCCTTGAAACGATATTCAAATTTCGTTATCAGTAGGCGGATTATTCCAAGAATCTGTACTTCGTTCAACGCCGATTTACTGAGAGTCTGCATTTAAATTTGACTCGGCTCGCGCACCAACGTGGCTAATTCCGTTTTGCGTTGACGTTGCGTCGGAGTATAATTAGTAATTGTAATTAGATAATAAACATCGATGGTGGGCATTAGTTGAAGAATTTATCTTACATTTCAACACTTTCCCCGGGCAGGATTGTTTGAAACGAGAGTTGATTATTCGTTAGAACTGTCATTACAAAAGCTTTATAAACAAATTGTACAATTTTATTACTCTAACCTGTCAACGTGACTAATTTCCTAAACAGCACGGCTATATTAAAATTAATATTAATTCCCATTTGAACAGAGACACAATTACACGTATTCGTCGATTTATTTTCAATCGTCACTTGAATTATAGCGATTCGTATTTTGACACCATTTGTTTTAGCGTCAATAGATATTTTCACTCATCTATTTATATTAATATCTCCGGACAATCAAAGTTGAGCAAAGTTGCAATTAAATCTGATTCTGTTTTGCATCGCGGTGTAATCGACGAATTATGAAACTTTTAATTTAATTATCTTTGCAAACGGCGAGTTAAATCGTTAAATCGACAAACCTCGCAACCAGCGTTGCGCCGTTCAATCATTATCGCAGGCTGTAAGTAAATGTCGCGTTATTAACGCGAACGACTGCGATTTAAATTTCAATTTTCGCCAAGGCAACGCCTCCGTCGACTTAGCTCGCCTGAGCGAGCGGACTTCAAGTGGGTTACCGGAGCAATCGCTCAATTATTATCAATCCCACTGGCACCGATCGGACGCTGATCGATTCAACATCGGCGTTCGATTCTCGAACGCTCGAATCAGCGAGCCTTGCTCGATCGAACGAGTCTTGCAACGGTGATTTAAATTTCATCGGGAACGGTAGGTGTCATCCTCCGGACGCCTCTCGCGAACAGGTGCCATTTAAATTTCAATCCAGCCAGTGGGCGCAGTCCGAGACAGCCGAGGGTGTCATTTAAATTTCAATTTCGCTCAGTAGATAGCCCCTTTCCACTCTCCCCCTCCCCCTCTTGCGTCAATCTTCGCTGCGATTGACGGATCGTTTGTAAATCCAGCGATCGATTTTATCGTCTTAATTCTTTTTAGCGAGATTAAAATACCCGGTATTACTCCGTCACACGCTTCGATTGCCATTGCATTCGCGGCGATCTTCTCTGAAATTATTCTCGATAATTATTGATCTAGAAATATTTAGATTAGTGAGATTAAAAATGCAGAGTCTCGTAAAATAATAATCTACAATGGTAATGTGGCTCGCGTGTACGTCAACTGTTACCAGACGATTTATAATATTGCGGTAAATCTGATGTCGTGAAATGTTAGTACGTGGTATAGTAACATTATCTACAATCTTTAATTTATTATCTTAATTTATTAGATTAAACGTAAAAATTGATCTTTTTTTTTTTTAAATGCCTGGAGTGACACTTGTTTCTTCAGTTTTATTTTTACAAGATGAATTTGGTACTATCATGTTATTTAAATTTACTGAATAATTTTAATACGATAATGATACAAATTTTTTTCAATTATTGTCAATTTTGAAAAAGTACCATTATGATCCTGGATATGTTGAATTTGTTTGCCCATCTTTATCCAAAATAAAAAAGAACATTGATGGATTCGTTACACTCAAACACAAAATGCCGATAGGAGAGCTTCCGGAGGAAATTTCAAAAGCCAAACGCAAAGAAGTACGCTACTAGAAGAAACATCACACCAGAAAGTCATTTATCACTCAGAAAAGACATAAATAAAGACTTGATCAATTTTTTTTTATCTCGGTCTTGCAATATTTGAACGAAAGTCGACCAAAATAAAGAGATCTGATTACAATGGTAGTCGGGAATATGCAACAGTGGATGATTCAAACGAAAAACTTGTTCACTCAAAGAATTATAAGATTACTATTTCTATAAAGAATCTTTGGGAACAAGTTTATCAAAATCAGAATCCTAGGATTACCATTTAAAAGACACTTATTTCTCTGTGAACAATTGTGAAATTATATTTTCTAATATAAAACAGACCCATTAACGTGAGGCCAAATAATAAACATTCTTTACAAAAAAATTTTCATTCGTTCAGAGAAATTTTTTCATGCATACATGACTAACAGTGTGTGCTACCATGCGAATGAGAATATTCGCCGTCTCCCCGAAGCAGTCGAGTAATGGCGGAGGAAAACACGCGAGAATCGCGTTCAGTCAAACTAATTCTGTTCCAATTTCAATATGGAACGTCGATCAGTCTGTTGATTGTGCTCTTCGAAGCTCGCTTCGAATCTCCTCTGGATCGATGGAGCGTAGCTTTGGGTCGAAGATGTCGGTCGATGGGACGCGTTGGACGACGCGTAACGCGCACGCGTGATGGATCGCCGCGTACACGATGGAAAGGGGCCGCGTTGCGCCGCTGAGCCGCGCTGGATCCTGCTTCTTAGCGAGGAAAACGTGCGTCACGGGTTTCTTTTTCATTCGACACAAGCCTCGACTTCTCTGCCCCACGTTATTCGTCCCCCTTTTTCTCTCACGTTCCGCGTCGTCGATCTTTCTTTTTATTCTTCCTCTTCCTCGCTCGCTGCCACTCTCTCCGCATCGCGCGGCTCTCGTTACTTGCTTGCGATGTTTTTTTTTCAGAAATAAATAAAAAAGAACTTCTTACTAAATTCCGTCTTAATAAATTCTCGAAAGTCGAGGTGTCGTTCAATTTAATTACAATAATAAAGAAGAAATGAAGGAAAAGAAGACATTGGTTTTTGGCTTTGGCAGTTTTTCGGGACAAACGTTAATTAATAATTCCTGGCATCGATCGCGGTCAGCCGCAACGCGAAACCGTGGGACCATGGCGGTTCGATACAATAATGCCGTAATTAGCAGCCAGCCTTTAACGCAGTTTCCGTCGTATCTGCGTTGTAAATCAAAATTTACTCCTCGTATTGATAGAGACAGGAGGGGACGGAGAATTATCGATCCGGATAAGCGTGGAGATAAATCGCTGGAGTAAGCATGGAGTAAGATCTCGGTCAGGATAATACACAACCAGAGGAAAATATGAGTAGCCTGTCTTACCTACCACGATCAATTTGACCGATTGATTTATACTTCTTTGTAATAATATACTCTCACAGAGACTCAATTCTAAAACTTTAAAGTAATAATATACTCTCACAGAGACTCAATTCTAAAACTTTAAAGTCGTTACAAACGAAAGTTGAAGTTCAGTGGGTAAAACAATCTAGAGACGTTCGTAATTTTAACACGTAATTTTCGAAAGGAAAGTGAAAAAAAAAAAAGAGAATTGTTATCGATTGTAATGACATATAATTTTCTTATGAAATAATACAATTTTATGATAAATACAATTTTCAGAACTAGGAAATTTTGTCACTCCATTATAATTTTCTGCTTTCGTCGGGATCAACACAGTGCACGTTTTTAAAATAAATTAAAACTATACTCTAGTAAAACTATATATGATAAAAACTATACTCTAATAAAATTGTATACCACTCCAAGGGCAAACCAAAAAAAAAAAAAAAAAGACGATTCATCAAACTACCTTTCTATTATTCATGTTTCTATATATAATGCTAAGTTTCAGTTCTCATTACGTCATAGATCACCATGTAGTTAGTAATTATCGCCGCAGCGTCTCACAGATGGGTCTCCAATTCCGTCTCCTTAATTAAAAACACACACGAACGATGATTCGAGGTTCGCGACATCGACGACCCCGGCTAATTAAAGCCGACGTCGGACACGACGGAAAAACCGATATGGCGTCAGGGTGAACGACATCGGGCGGATCGCGCGTAATTATCAGGACTCGTGGCAAGACCCGTGCAAAGCGCAAGACCGCGCGTTCCATTACGTATTCTATTAACGCCGGCAATGAACTTGCCGCTTGTCTTAATTCCGCGTCTCCTCCCCGTAATTCCTGGTTGGCCCCCGTCGCCGGTTCGTTCCTCGCTCGCAGAGAATAACCGACGTCGGATTAAACGACGCCGTTGCCAACAGATCATGGGACAACGGGCGCCAGTCAGTTGGGCTGCGTGGGAAGAAAAACGACGAGGCTTCGCGTGTCTCCTCCTTCGTCGCTTGTATTTTTTTTTCCTTCTTTTTTTTGGTGTTTTTATTTTCTCTGCTTTTTCTCTTTTTCGTAAGCAAGGAGAAAAAACGGTAGTCGACGATGGGAAGGACCTACTGTGGTCGAGGGACGTAAGGCGACACCAGGGACAGAATACGATATGAAACTAATTTATCGGTGTCGTTAAAGCCACGTGAGATTCCGAGATCGTTGACTACGTTGGACAATTGATTTACGCAATTATCTAACTGAACTAGATATTTGATCATTGTTAATTCATATTCAATTCTATGCGAATTAGTAATCCGAGAGATGATCGAATTGATCCAGATCGTAGAGTAAAGAGGTATATGACTCGTCTGTGACGTGATATATCGATATTTGTATGATTTGTGGATATTAATCGTTTATTTATTAAAATTTAAATTATTACCAACTTTTAATATTAATAGTTGAAACGTTGAACTTAAATATTACGTCTGAAAAAAAGAAATTTATTTATATAAATTATACATGCCTCGTATCCTGGGAATGTCGCGCGTAATTCGTTTTCGAGGAATTCCTCTTGTCGAACGAAAATGATTTTGGAAGAACGTGTGATACGTACGGTTGTGAAAGATTGCGACACTGAGCGAATATAATTTTCCTCGGTTTCTTCATCACAAGTTAGAGTCGCCAAGACGTCAGACACAAAATCTACGCTTATCTTATCAGCTAAAATCTGATCCAAAATCCGTGCATTCTGATCTCCCTTGGAGGCATGCGTTCGAATCTTGATAAATTTTTGCGAGTCATAACAAACTTTCTGACACTGACGATAATTATAGTCTATATATAATAAATTTTTGCGAGTCATAACAAACTTTCTGACACTGACAATAATTATAGTCTATATATAATAAATTTTTGCGAGTCATAACAAACTTTCTGACACTGACAATAATTATAGTTTATACATAATAAATTTTTGCGAGTCATAACAAACTTTCTGACACTGGCAATAATTATAGTCTATATATATATAATTATAATCGTTATTATAATTATAATTGTAATCTATATATATCTATATAGCTTGTCATAACTTTCATTTCTATAAGAATACTCTCCATTATCGGCAGTGCCTCGACTTCAAAAACAGCAACTCTTTCTATTTCCTAAAAAAATAAAGATCACTGACAAAAATGTAGATCATTGCGACAGCGAAGTTTGTGAAACGAACATTTTCATTTTCTTTCGCACGAATAGACCGAACGTTTCGCTTCGTGACTCGTTTATCAATCCCTCTCAGTCAAAATTAATTATACATCGATCGCAAATCGATCCACGCCTCTTTCCACGATCGCTCGATATTCGCTTTCCAATTATCGTCTACTCGGGACAATCGACGGCGATCGATCGACACGCGGTGCTCGTTGCAACACCTACGTGATGTGATCGATCGCGCCAGCAATATCTCGAGCCAGGTTCTTGCGCAACAAGTCAGGTTCAACAGTTGAAAACAACAACAGCACGAGACTGGAACCTCTGTCGAGGCGAAAGGTCTGCTACATTTCAGCTTGTTTCGCCGCTCGACCGTGACGAAACCGCCATAGCTAGTGTCCGCCTTGCTGTTTGAACGAGTTTGAACGTTTGACGTGTATCAGCTGATACAAACTGATATTTCGTTTGTTCGGGACGTCGCTTCGCCAAACAGTTGTTCAATGATTCGCGTTTGTGCGTGTGTCTGCAATTGCGAGTGGACGTACATACATACAATCGCGACTTGCATTGAGAATGTTTGAAATTTTTCATCGTGCACTTCTTAGAGAAAGTATATTGAAATAATCGAAACACTACGTTAAACCAATATTTATTGATTTAATCGTACTCTGTATTGAATTGTTAACGCATGCGAAATTTAACAGTAACCTCGAGCTTTATTTTATAACTAATAATCTAGCAAAGTATGGTACAATTCGAAACATGGGTCAATACATAAAACCTGCATCGCATTTCTTGCTTCATTAATAGTAACGTGTCTCCCTTTCTTTCATTATGTTTCCTGCACAAGTTGCACATTTGTTTCCTTTTGCGATTAATTCATTCTCATTCTAAGGATACTAAATGAAATAACTGTAAAATAATCACGTTTATATAATATGTGATTAACGGAAGATATAATTGTTGAATTAAAGAAATTCATTTATGTCTGGTCCAAGACGCCTATAGGCGTCTTCAGTTTGGTTCGAGCAACGTGAAGTGAACGCCCATAGGCGCCTCTCGTTTCAGCGGGTCGAAGCAAGTTGAGCGCCCATAGGCGCCTCTCGTTTCAGCGGATCGAAGCAAGTTGAGCGCCCATAGGCGCCAACAGTAACCAGAAGATTAACACAAATTATCGGTCGCTGTCACGTACACGTGGCTTCTTTCTGAAAAGAAAGTCGATAGTACGTAAAATTGACATTTCAATTGCAAACAGACACGAAGGATCCTCGGACCTTTTAGGGAACTGCAAGATCCCTGGAAGAAATAAGAGTAAAACTGAAGGACGCGCGCAGAACCATAAAGTCGCTGTCGGAACGTAATATTAAACAATTAAGAAACTTTTTTTTATTTACAATTATCAGGTGAAATAAAATATTTATAAACCTAACGCATAAATAAAAATCGTCTGACAATTTTTCAACGAAAAATAACATTACCAAAAATACACGCCGTGATGGAAACGTGATAATGCTCGCTGGTCTTCGCTCGGTGAGATTCCCAGTGCGACATTTGTAGTAATTATGATGATAAATAAATTAATATCACAATACTACAAACAAATAATAACTCCGTGGTTAATTTTTAGTAGTTTGTATAAAAATATTATATCAATGTAACAAAATATATAATTACTAATAATAAATATCAATTAACGAAGGTTAAATAATGAAAGTTAAACAACGAATGAATAATTTACACGATGATTTAGCAGTATTTATAAGCTTCTGTAAAATATTTCCACGGTGATCATAAAATTCCCAATAATTTTTAAATATTCTGTTGTTTATATTAAATACACATCTCGACACATCTCGGAACGATTTAATGAACGTAGATGTCGTTGATGTAAATTCTTCGAAGTAGAGGTCGCTGCACATTCGATTCAGCTGGCGACGCCGCGCGGCTAGAAACATTTCGTAGCGACTGCTTACCCGTGTACGGTTTAATTTTACCGCGGCACGCCGCGGGATTTATCGTTGCACGATGCTCCTGAATGTTTCCACGGCTGCGACAGCCTCGATAAGGAATTGCGATTCGATAAAGCCGACATATATTTTCAATTAGATTAGCCTTCTGCGTTAGCTGCATGTCGCAGCCAACGTTTTACAACCCTCGTTCCCAGCCGGGCTTGGAAAGGGAACACCGCCACCGGTGAAGGCTCGTTGATTTATCGTTACTCGCGTGTAAGGGCGCGCGGCAGCCACTTTACATCCGTAATAAACCTTCATTTATCCCGAACCTTGTTAAAAATGTGTTTACGAGCGTTTTACCGGTTCACGAAACGTGTCTTGCAAATACGAGAAATACTATTCAAATATTTGCGATACAATTTAACCTTTTGCACTTCGAACTATTTTTCAGTTTTTCTTTTGTTTCTTTTTGGGCGGGAGGGGGGTAGGGGTAGGGGAGAGTGTGACTTAACATAAGATTTCCTGTGATAAAAACTGATCTCGAGTCACGCACGACAAAGGAGTGTAAAGGGTTAAAAGGCATTATTCACAGGCAATACTTCGTCTATACCTATTTCTATAGGTCAAAATGACCGGTTCTTGAAAACAGTAATATTTTTTACACTTGAACATAGATAATAGTCAATTTGATAGCAGTAGTTTCGTCCTCATACATCACTCTCATTTTTGGAACTCGATACTAATCTTCTCCTCTTCGTTATTTCGAGAGTGTCTGAAAACTCTAATTTGTCGAATGTATACGTCAAATATACGTCATCATTTTTTCTCTCCATTCTATTAAAGATAAAAGAAGAAGTAAATACTAAAAAATTCAAATTTGTACTTTCAGAAAAGTCGTAAAGAGAAATAGCAACGTGTTGCATGCACATTGTACGTAGGAAATTGTAAGCAAAAGTTTGAAAATCAGTCAATTTGACTGGTGATGATAAATTCAGTGTTAAAAGAAACGAACAATATCTACGAATAAGATACAACGAAGAAAAAGATTCTTTGAAATTTTCGATTCGTCCAATTATTATAGGATGAAGTTTGAAATTGTTCGACATGCACTCTGCCGCGAATAGCATAAAACAGAAGAGAGTAATTAAATGACGCGCCAGGCTTCAGACGACAGAAACGCATAAAATATGGTGTCGGAGGTTTTAAAATTTTCGTGAAGACGCGAGCGATCATCGAAAAGCCCTTAAATTACGAGTGTGCGAGTGTTTGCGTCCGAGTTTCATTAAATTATCAATTATGGCGGCTGGTGATCGTATGTGCATGCCAGAAGCCATTGCGCTACAAACGTAAGTGCCCGACTATCTCTTCAGTTGGATAAAAATTTCAAAACTTTCACTTCGAGTTTATCAAAGATAAAATGCAATTCACCTACGTATGTAAATGATTGCACTTAGGTTAATGCTTTAATTTATTCCGCTCTAAACCCGTGAAAGCGATATAGAAAATTGTGGAACTCACGATGCAAACGAATGAATCATACCGATTTTACTCACTTGAGTAACGTTGAAAGTTAATTCGCGCTATTTGCCTTGATTTTCACCGGTTTTCTATATATATATATATTAATATAATAATAACAATTAATATTAATATATATATTATAATATATTATAATATGTATATTAATATTAATTATTCTATTATAATGTTATTAATATTAATATTATTATAATAATATATATATAAAACCGATGAAAATCAAACAAAAAGCGCGAATTGACTTTCAATATATATAAATATTAATATAATAATATTATTAATATAACAATTATATATATATATATATAGAACCGATGAAAATCAAACAAAAAGCGCGAATTAACTTTCAATATATATATATATATATATTAATTTAATAATAATATATAATAATATATATAATATTAATATAATAATAATATTATTAATATAACAATAATAATTAATATTAACATATACTAATATATAATATGTATGTGTATATATATATATAAAACCGGTGAAAATCAAGTAAATAACTTTAACTATATATATATATTGCATCTATTATCGTCGACTACGTATTAGGGCAAATTCAGATGATACAAATCTATCCACGGGACACGTGTTCTCCCATTTAATCGATTCCCGTAGCTTGTTTAACAGGCGCGCGACACGTATTTAGAACGGGCGTTTAAACTTGATTAGACTCCTTGCAACGAGGCGGAAGCCGAGCGTTCACTCGGAAGCACGATTTGAAAAACGAAAGCGCAACGGTTCCGAATTACGGGAACGAACGGGACAACACGTCGGCACAGAAGGGGTGCAGCTGCAACCCTTAAACGTCAAAAGTTCCTTTTTCACATGGGGGGGGGGGGGCAGAGGGAGGAGTGGCCGAAAGCGATTTGCATACGCTGGCTGGACGCTGGCCAGCATGCTTATTTCGGATTAGAATCAATCCCGTCCGGCTAGTCGAACGAGCAATGCGAAATTCGCGAGCGATGCAAATTGTTGCTCGATGGAAATTGAGCTTCGTCCACTGATATATATATATAATAGTACTCACAGGGTGAGCTACGTGTCAACGTTTAGAGGGGCATTTAAATTTAGATTTAGATTTAGACGGACAGACAGATATTTCGTACAAAGAGGATTTGGAAATTTAGTTTGGTACAACGCTGGATGAGTTCCTTTGAATGTCATCGTGACAGTGAGGAAAATAATGGGAATGAACGTAGTGTAATAAAGTAATACATGTACCGTAGATTCATCTGTAAAAAATTAATATATATACAATATATACGTAAAATTAAATTAATTTTTGAACTAACATCCGTATTTTTCATTTGTTTTTATTTTCTTTTATTTACAGAGATATTTATATAAAAACTGATATCTACAATATCTAAAATACATATTACTAACTAACTACCACTTAATTAAAATTGGATAAAAGAATTGAATAGGCAGCAATAAATATAGTACAGACTCATGCTTAAAAAATTAATATATATATATAATATTTAAAAAATTAATATATATATATAATATTTAAAAAATTAATATATATATATAATATTTAAAAAATTAATATATATATAATATTTAAAAAATTTATATATATATATAATATTTAAAAAATTTATATATATATATAATATTTAAAAAATTTATATATATATATATAAAATTGAATTAATTCTTGAATCTACTTCATTTATTTTTATCTTGTTTTATTTATATAGATCCAACTGTTATACTTTTGACGAACTAAGCATTCAAATTCAACTAACATGTACATGTATGTTTCTTTGTTATCAGAGATATGTTTTTTGATGTATTATTGATTATTTTCTTCTGTATTTATGGACGTTGTTTTCTAAAAACGACGGTTTCTCGTACGAAGTTGTGCTGCTCGATATTTATTGAACACGAATGCAAATGTTCTTCTAGAAAGAACACCGAGTCGATTGGCCTGTGCACCGAAATCGAAACGCAACTGAACCCCGCTGCTCAGAAGGTAAGAGAAACCATCCTAATTGAACAAAACTGTCCAACCATCTCGTTCGAGCAATAGTAATAAGAATCCTCGAAGTCAATGAAATCGTGAATATTCAACGCCGAGTATCTCCTGAATTCCTTCGTCGTCAACCACGCACATTTACCACAAAATCGTTCGAAACTGTAGAAATTCAGAGATTTTTTTCAAAGAGGTTAGAGAAAGTTTCTTCCTTCGAGATGGATCGGAAGGGAAACGATCAGACGAAAATAGGCCGGCGCGAGCTATTTAGAAAGCTCCGCTCGCGGCTCGCGCTGAGATGTCAGGAGGACGATTCACTCGCGCGAGAGACGAAGGGGCAAGCGAGAAACGAGAGGGACGATACGAGAGCTGTATGTAATTCGATTCCTACAGCGTCGCGGCAACCTTGAAAATCCAGCGACCACGCTGCCCACCTGCTGTCCGCAGTATCCACCAGGATCCACGTTGCTGGAGTGTCGCTTGGAAGGTGATCAACCTGTGGCACATGTTGTCCAGATACCTGACGAACGGTCTACAGCCACCCAGAAAGCGTGTTTCCTCGTCGAGGCGAAAGCCTCGAAATTTGGACCGTCGGCCAGGTAAGGGAAACGCTATCGTCTCGCGAGATCAAATTTCCAGAAAAAGCTCCATTAAACGCTACTGTCGTTGACCTCGACGTTAAATTTACGATGGATAGATTTCAAATGTAGAATATTATAAGGGGCGAAAAGAAAAGTTTGTCAGCTTCAATTTCATGGAAATACATATTAAGAACCTGTCGCAGCATTGACCTTGACTTTGAATTTCAAGATCGAAATGTTCTCTTCATCGCGAAGCAACCACAATAGTTTTCTTGAAAAATGGCAGAAAAGATTCTTCTTTTTTGTCGTTTAACGTTGCGTTCTAACAGCGACTTTATGATTTATGTGGTTTATATTTCGAATAATGTTAACAGTTAGTCTTGTCATTTGATTATTTAGACTTACATTGATGTTATTGCAACTATGACAAATCAAATGTTAGTGAAACCTAATGCGAAAATTATTAAAATAGACATCCGCACGTTCAGAACCATAAAGTCACTGTTAGAACTTACGCGTCCGCAGTGAGTTAACTTTTTTGCCATTTTTTAAAGAAAACTATTAAGTTGCGATTTCCTTGGGAAAGTTTTATCTTCGTGATAAGTAGAATACAGTGCAAAAAGAAAAAGTAATTTTGACTGTAAAATTCAAAGTCAAGATCAATTTTGCCTAAAATCTTATATGATTTGAGTTCAAATATAATAGAAACAGATATAATAAAAATAGAAACACACAAGTCAGATTAAATAGAATTACTGTAAGTCGAATAAAATTAAATTATTTGCAGGAAATGGCTGTGATTTACAAATTCTTTATTATAAACTATGACAAATATTATAATATTGCTACATTCATTACAATAAATAATTATTTCAAATTCAGAATTTAATAATTTTTATGAATTGCAAAAGAAATTACAATCTTGCATCAATATCATCGAGAGTAGTAGCTTTTTTTAATTTTGTTCGAGCTGCAACACAACATCGTTAAATTTCTAATAAATAAAGATTGAAAGGTCTTCAACGTTCATTCGAGATTACGTTTCATTTTGAGATTACAAGATTATTATTTATCGAGGACCAAATATTCCATCATATTTCTATTACGACTGACTTATCGACGAATGATGTACACACACATACACACCACTATCGCAGCAAGAGTTTTAAGAAATAACAATTTCCTCGTTTTACCATCGCTTCGAAACGAACTTCGCTTTCATTCCCAGGATCGTATCTCACTCCCAAGACGATTCAACCAAGTCCGACCAAATGCGCTCCGACTCGTCATCGAAACGTCCAATGGCCTATTGCCTGGAATCTCGCGAATGTTCAGAGGGGCCAATAGCCAGAGCCGTGTTTGTCCCCGCGGAGAATTCCTCCAACGGTTCGGACACGGTGACGACGTTGCACACCAAGAAAGGGGAACACCCGGAGCAACCGTGCTCGAAGATCATATACGTACCAACGATCGACGATGCGGGGACCGTTCGTTGCGCGAAGAAAGACCGCGGGCCGCAGGTCACGTTCTTCGGCTGCGCCGCGTCTAAGAAGCACGCCACAGCCCGTATCACCAGATGTTCGCGCAACAGCAAGAACGCCGGCACAAAGAGATGTTTCGAGACGCGAGTGCCACGGAACGGCGACTGCCCCGAGGCCGTGGGTTTCGTCTCTCCGCTAGAGAGATCGAAACCGTGTCAGCACAGCGTTCTCGAGGGGAAGATCGACGAGTGCGGGCCGGAAACACGGATGATCACTTTCCCCCCGGACGACGATTACCACGGTTACATGGAGTCGAGAGGCTGCGCGGAAGGACTGTCGGCCAGGATAACGCATCAGCCAACCGACGCTGTTACCAGGAGCCTGGACTACCTGCAGGCGAGAGGCCTCGATCAGGTGACTCCGAAACTTGTCGAAAAAAGGGACGAGAAACGCGATTTGCTGCCGGTGAAACGTAGAAACGGTCTCGACTCGTCTGATGACCAGAGCTCGAGAACTTCAAAGAGCCGCGCCGAAGGTCCGAGAGGACGCGTCTGTCCCGCTTATTGCTGTCAGCCAGTGCCGGAACCCAAGTCGTGCTCAACGACGGTCGATCCAAAATGTCGGTCAGCTGCCCCCTGCGAGTCTGAGCCAGCGGTGAAACCGAAATTGTGCGAGAAGCGAAAGTTTCAATTGCCGTGCGCGGATAAAGCGAACGATTGCACGAAGTCGGACGACGGTGTTCCGCGAATCACGTCGGAGGAGTTGCTGACTCGATACAGGGAGTATATGCCGGCGAACACGTTGAGTCGTTACGAGGCGTGTCGTTCGAAGAGGAACGGTCTTCAGGATCAGTGCCGTTTGCCCGTTCCGCGTGTTGTGCTCGAATTGAAGAGGAAAGAGGCGCAGTGTCGCGAGTAATGCGCTAACCGCAGACCAACGAAACCGCACGAGGTTGGTCTTGTTTCGTCGGCCTTGAACATGTCACGCGTTTCCCTGAAGAAAAAGAACCATGATTCGAGTACCGATACGAGTACTTGATACGTAGTGTATCTGTGTCGGTGGCTGTTGGAAAAATTGTAGTCGCTTCGAGAGTGAAACTGTAACTGTGGTGGTTGCTTTAATAAAACTGTTTGCAACGAGATAAAGCGTTCTGGCCTTTGGGGTAGATCTACAAGTCCAACAAGTATACTTGGCGTTGAATATTAACGAAACGTTGACTCGTTCTCTGCACTTATTTTTCTGAATTTACTACTATGAAAGTTCGTAGTTGATTGAAATCTACTCGCTTGATCGCTCGCGCTGGCAACTGGACTGCGGACCGTAACGAGTGACCGAACCGTATATAATAATTCGTCGCTATCTTTTTGAACTCGTAGGTATGATATCATTAAATGGAAATTATTGAGAAGTAATAAATTTATTAACTGTCTTGCCTATTTTGTTTTGCTCAAATATACCTAAAACTGAGAAAATGTTACAAATTTTGGAACAAAAAATTCTCGGCTTAGGTTAATTGCTCGAACGGCAAAGTGATGAAATCGAACGTAACGAAGAATTCACCACGAGATGTTTTCTAGACGCGTACGAATGGTCGCAAGTCCGAACCAGCGAATTCGAAATCGAAAAACGGGGATTCGAGGTCGAGGAAATTACTGGGAAAACGGGCGAACAAGATTTGTTTGAGAAAAGTGAGATCACGAGAGCTGTGCTCGGGGGTAGTTTACATAGACTGCGACTGCTATCACCGAAACGGGCTGCAACACGATTGCCCGCGTACTTCCTGCGGTGGTAAAATATTTTCAAATAATAAACGAAGTTAATTAAACGAGAATGTATGAAGGAAGAAGTAGAAACTGTTCTAAAGTGGGCTAAAAATGTTTCTTCCCATTCTATTCCTTTTTTTAACGAAACGTCAAACTGTACGGGGAAACTAATTTTATTAATTTTGAATTAAATTTAAGTTCAAGCGCGAATAATTTTCTCATTGTGTTTCAAAAATTATTTCTTTCAAATGTTGAAATATATGATATATAATATATTATGTATGTTATATAATTATATGATATATAATATATAAAAAGTTACGGATTTACTTTAGTAGAAAGTGATTTTTAGCCCACTACGTATATCGCGCGTGCTCGATGCAAGAAGGAGTAAACAAGCGTGATTTTGCAGCAGATGTGGAAAATGAAAATTATAAAACCATCACGCGCAAGATCATATAAATTATAAATAAATCGTACGAGACGAATTGCACAAGACCAAGTTCCAACTGCAATTCCTTCATACGTAGATCTGTAAAGGGCATATTTTATAAAATTCTCAATTGCTACAATACAGTTCTGTATTGTTGTAAAAATAATTATAATCTGGTGAAAGGTCCCTCGTGCAGAGTGAGGCCCTGGCCCAAATGCGACATGGCGGAGTACTTTATGGACAAGTGGGACGCGTACTACGAACACTTGGATACAATACCACCCACTTCATTTTGTGGATCGAAAGAGGAATGGCTCGCGAGTCTCGAGAAAGAACGAGAAAAATTGAAAGAATTGTGTAAATAACAGATAAAAGAAGAAGAAGAAAAAAAATAGAACGTATCTAAATAGACAAATCTGACTGACCTATTTCGCGGAATAATTCGCGAGTAGAATTGAGTAAAATTAAGAATCTTATATTCACTAACATGTGGAACTGTTTGCATCGTGCAAATATTCTTTAAAGTATAAAGACTGTATCGGAGAAATTAGAATGTAAAACGACGAATAGCAAAGTTTATAATACGACAAAGGCCACAAACTGTTATTCGTGTATTTTAATATAAAAGTTTAATATAAAATTTTAATATAAAAATTTTAATATAAAAATCACTAAAAACACAACACTGCAAATCTGTATTTTGAACTGTACTTTGAAAAATTAGAAATTGGTCATTTTGAACATTTTGGTAGTTCTAATTAAAACTATCAATCGATGGAACAGTATAGTTATTATTTTTAGTAATATTTCAAACGGTAAAATTACTTTAACAATATTGTCAACAGTTTAATAGATACAGCATTCTAATAATTGACTCGATTAAAGATTTTGTCAAAAGAAGCACAAATTGTTCTTTTTTTTTTATTGATTAGATCATGAGCTCTCCACATAATACTATGTCCCGTATTGTGATACTTCATCAATAGTGACTAGTAAATATTTAAATTACAATACACGTGAGCAAGTGCAATTGAAAGGTAAATACGTTCCATTCGATTCTGCGCAAAAAGCCAAACGAACTTGCCAGCAAACATTTTCAATTTGATATTGGAAATAATTCAAGATGAAAATTTATTTTGTAGAACTTTCAAATTCTTCGAAATTTTCTCGTTAAAGAAAGAGAGAGAGAGAGAGAGAGACTCAAACGATGTTTTCTTCTCCTTCGAGTCCAAAAAAAGCCCCGAAAAAACAACGAACTTTCCGTGAAAACGCGTACACATGGTGCGTCGAGCGTAAGAAAACAGAAGGCATTCGATATTTACGATCGACCGAACGTTCATAATGGGGTTTCAACTAATTCGTATGCGACGCGAGCTCGCGAGTCATTCGCGGCTATTTGCGTTTTGTAATTCTTTCCACGTTGGTAGCTTGTTGCCGAGAGAAACAAATAAACCGAACGCCCGTAACCGGAAGCTGCGGCGCGTAACGTCCCCGCTAAGAGTACCACTTTATTTCCGGCACGCGCCGGCCACCCGAAATACCTCGATTTTTACCGCGTGAAAGACATAAACTGTAAATCCAATCTAAATTCCTGCCGAATGCCAATGGCAACGAGAGACTCGCGTTTAAAAAGAAAAAGCGTTTGACGCTGAAGTTTCACGAACATTATCGACAAAGAAATTTTGAAACTTTAATGAATTAGAGATAGCACCGTAGAACGAAACAACACGCTTTCAACGTTTATCGAAATATTCGTATATAATTGTAGCAAGTAATCGAATTATTATTTTAGCTGTAGTTCGTTTAATTATACAATTAAATGGCCTGCAGTGTTTACGATAATTATATGTGGCCATACGATTATTATAATAATCTGATTAATATAATTATTAAATCAATTAATTTTTTTTAATATTTAAAAATAATTTATATATATATATATTTATATATATTTATATATTTTTATATTTATATATTTTTATATTTATATATTTATATATTTTATATATATACACATATAGAGATTAAAATTTAATTCTATAAATAAGTAACATGTCTGAAAAAAGATACATTTTGACAGAATATTCATATATAATTATTTATTACATTGTTGCTACGAATAATTATATTTATTAGATAATCGATCGTAGGAAAAGAAAGAAAGTACGAATATGGTTGGAGAAGAGAGAGTTGATCGGAAGAGAATTGTGGACGAGTCGGAGACAGCGTCGATTTAGTCGTGAAAAAAGAGTTGATTGTAAAAAGAAAAAAAAAAAAGTTTATTTGAGTGGTATGAACCGAGTATATTACTTATTAATTTTGTATTCATTTCCTTGTTTAATTATCTATTGTTCAATCACCAGAATTATTATTTAATTAGAAATTTTAATTGAATTGAATATAAGGTAACAAATATTACCGTACATGTAATCTCTACAACGATATTTTCTAAAAATTGAATATTTCGTCGAGGCGTGTAAACTTCGCAACGTGACTGCTCCAAATATATATTGTAACAATACGTTGCACGAGAATCTCCTACCAGAACTCAAGACGATTCACCATGCATTTGCAGAAACGTTGCAGAAGCAAAGTTTCCACGGTGCAAAAATTGCGACAGCCTTCCTGCAACATGGTATTCTAACGACACGATTCTCACGTGGCATGGCTTAATATATATGTACAACAGCACGAATTTTTCACGCGTTGTTCCTGCGTTTCGATGCAACGCAGTTCCATTCAACGAGAAAACCGTGTTAGAGGAAAGTTGACTGTAATACACTATGAGAGAAGATTCAACGCATTCCGCGCCAGCCAATATATCCGTTAGCGTAATCGTCCCGGCGTCAGAACGGAGGAACGCATTCCGCCGCGTTTAAAAACAGCCCGGCGGGTATGTTCGGTTTCGTGGATTGAAAGGAGGCGCGTGCGACTCGCGCCTGCCAGGAAGTAACGGAGCGTGATCGATGCCCGTAAGCCAACGACTTCCGTTCGCCGCCGCCATTTGCATCGCGGCGACGCGACGATGTCTGAATAAAAAGCCCGGGAGCACTTTGTCCTCCCAAGTGACGTCCTCTCCTCCTTCGGCTCGTTCCTTCGTCTTTCGAGCGACATCGAGTCGATCAATCGAGTTAAACTCTGATGCCAGGGTGGATCGATAGTTTTATATCTCTATCATCTGCAGCAATAGTGTGTTTGGTAAGAACACGCTGTATATTTTATATTTCTATCATCTGTGCCAGTTTTATGTAATGTTTCTATTATCTGCGTCTGTAGTGTGTTTAATAAGAACACATTGTATATTTTATATTTCTATCATGTGCATCCATAGTGTATTTAAAAAGAACACACTGTATATTTTATATTTCTACCATTTGCATCTATAGTGAATTTAATAAGAACACTGTATATTTTATATTTCTATTATCTGCCAATTTTATGTAATATTTCTATTATCTGCCAATTTTATGTAATGTTTCTATTATCTGAGTCTGTAGTGTGTTTAATAAGAACACTTTATATTTTATATTTCTATCATTTGCATCTATAGTGAATTTAATAAGAACACACTGTATATTTTATATTTCTATCATCTGCCAGTTTTATATTTCTATCACCTGTATGTACAGTGTGTTTAATAGGAACGCACTATATATTTTATATTTCTATCATTTATATCTACAATGTATTTAATAAAAACACACTGTATATTTTATATTTCTATCATCTACCACTTTTATATTTCTATCACCTGTATGTACAGTGTGTTTAATAGGAACGCACTATATATTTTATATTTCTATCTTCATCTATAGCTGTAGTGCACACACTGTATATTTTATATTTCTATCATTTATATCTACAATGTATTTATTAAGAACACATTGTATATTTTATATTTTTATCACCTGCATGTACAATGTGTTTAATAGAAACGCACTATATATTTTATATTTCTATCATCTATATTTGTAGTGTATTCAATAAAATATATACATTGTATATTTTATATTTCTATCATTTATATCTATTTATATCTATTTATATTCCTATCATCTATATTTGTAGTGTATTTAATAAAATATACACATTGTATATTTTATATTTCTATCATTTATATCTACAATGTATTTAATAAGAACACACTGTATACTTTATATTTCTATCGTGTGTTTAATAAGAACATGGACGCTACTTCTCTGAAAAGAAATATCCTTTTTGCGAAAAATTTTGCACGGATCGGCAATACATCTAAAATACTATCACGCACTCGATTAACAGTGGGTTCAGTTTCCACCATTCTTATTAAAACAAACTGTACTCCATCGCAAGGAATAAATATCTAATATTTCTGAAGAGTGCGCGCAAAATACCTCGTCTCGGACCTGCACCGAGGATTTCCCTGTCCCTTTTCCAAACGAAAAAGAAAAAAAAAAAAAAAAAGAAACAAGATCGTATCGCGACCGTTCGTGCCTGAATCGTACAAACAACGAGGCGGGCTCGAATTTAAAACGAGCGATTCTTCGTGTCGAACAGGAACCGAACAGGAAGGGAACAAAACGACGATGGCGAGACGGTGCATTGACGAGGGCAGCGAAAGCTCGTGGAACTCGGGAGGGAACGAGAGAAAACGGCCGGCACATACGAGAGGACAAAAGTGCTTAGGAGCATTCCAAGTGATAGGAAATCTACGAGGTACGAGGAGACACAAGCACGTTGTTGAGCCTACGACGTGGACTGTAAACGAAGGAAAAGGAAACGAAGGAAGAACAAACCGCAGAGTCGAAGGGGCCAGAAGGCGGAAGATTTAATTTTATTACAGAAACTGGATATTGCACAACGATATCCTATCAATGATCGTTCTGCAATGTTTGTTTGAATTTATACAGTTTGAAGTGTATATACACAACTTTCATTTTGCTTCATGATAAAGATTCATTTGGCAAGTGAAGATAAAAACCAAAAACAATACCGTCTTCAAATAAATTTTTCACTATACATTAATAATAAATAGCAAATAAATTATATAAATTGTAATTAATAAATAATATTTATCGGTATTCTCGGTGATGGCGTTACAGCAGTCTATGATGTACAACGCCGCAAAGAGTGAAGAACAAATACAACAGTCTCTGGTTTTAACGACGCAAGCCTCGACGGGTGGCGGGGGTGTTTTTATCGCAACGCGTATCGTGCGTGCAATGATTTTGCCAACGTAACTGTTTGTGTAATTTAAGACACGTGCAACCGTTACCGATCGCTTCTTCTACATTTTTTTTCTCGCGGCGGAACGTGAGTATCCGCAGTACGAAATTCAACGCGACAACGCGGCTGGGAACGATCGGGGTGCACCTCCAGCCTGGAGGAGGAACGAAAAAAGAAAGGGATCGCCAGAGGAGTCCGACGAGGCGAAACGACGACGCAACCTGGAGAAACGATATTACACTGGACGAGACGACCGCAGAGAAGCACGACTACCGCTGGCGAGCTCCCCGATGCGATCAAAGCTGCTCCAGTTGCAACGCTACAACCAGTTAACAAGTAAGACTCCGCGTCCAGGAAATTTATGACTCGTTGTACTTGCGTACAACGTTTCAACGATGTTGAGATTTTTTTTAACATCCGAGAGAGAGAACGTGCACGTGTTGGGCCAACGCTGCATGAACGCGAACGGCGCGAGAAATAAGTAGAAACGTGCAGGTGTAAAGTGACGAGTGATCATCGATTATATTCAGATTTTCGTCCAACTCTGTCTACTACAAAGTCTTGCTAACACCATTACAGCAGCTGCGATGATCCATCGTGAATTATCTAACGATCTTATTCAGATAAACCGTATGTAAGTAAACGCGATGAAGGTTGGCCTAATGGACGAAAGCGTTCCATTCATTCAACACTTGGAACAAAGCGCGTTTACTGAAACTCGAAGGAGAAGCTGGCGAGCGGATTAGAACGTGGGAAAGGAGTGAGATTTGAAAAAGAAAGACATAAGTGGTGTAAAGGCAACGTGACGGGGCAGCCTCCGGTCGCAAATTAAAATTTTCTTCTCTCTCGTTCGCACCGAGAGCTCGACCTGAACTTGGAAGCGTGATGATGAATCCTCGTGTGATTATCGTGGCATGCAAGGACTTTCGACACACGGGTGAATTAATCTTTGGATAAACTGTTCAAACTGAATCTGCAATGATCATTATATATATATATATATATTCAGATTACGTTCGATATTTCTATTTTCAGGTTACTATCTCGTGACTTATTTCAATTTTGAATTTTTACGTAATTTATAACGAATATACACGATAACACGGTATTAAGGTAACTGGCAACGTTGAGAGTTGATACAATTCGACGTTTAACTTTTTTTTCTAAACAGCTCGTTTGCAAAATAGCACAGATCGCCGTCGTGGAGAAACAACAAATGCACGCTCAACGCAAAGTGGAAATGAAATTTACCCGTACGAGGATAATGCAATCGCGAGGTATCTGCGTGTACTCGGAGGGATCGGGTTCCATTAAAAATGCGTAAAAGAGCGCGATCGATGCAAAATGTCTAAAACATCCTTTAGAGGGAAGACCTTTGCTATGTCAATTGAATATTCAACGAACGAACTGAAGAAATGTAAATTATAACAAAAGCTACGATCTGTCAACCGATATATATATCGCGAGAGTACGAGTAGTATTTTTCTCAATCAAATGGCAAAGAATTCCCATTTCACGTCGTGGAAAATGACTTTCAACGGAAGTCACGCGACATCAGTTCGACGCATTAGAAAGCATTAACGCTCTGAGGACGCTATAAAGCACGGCGTAAAAGAGGTTAAGTGACCTCTGAGTGGAAATTGATTCGTTTGCGTAAGAACGGAGGGCCGTAGGTGAAGAGACTACGGTGTATCACCTTGCACGGTCAACGATCCGACGAATGGAACGCCTTATACGATCGACCATGATCTTCTACTCCACCTTGTAGGGGGTGTGCGACCATTAATGGTTACAGGATAGGCGTAGGACTTGCGGACGAATCGTGCTCTTGCGGTGTTCATACCGGTTTCATCATTGAACTTCCTGCTAACGTTTCCACTGTATCTCTATTTTGCAGTTTTGTTACACTTCGAACGAATCGGATCGAGAAAGTTATAAAAACGTTGACGTTAGTTGTATTAGATGAAAATCTTGCACGGTGGAAATTGTTCAAAGGTATACTCGGGAATGTCATTGGATTATATTTGTCAAATATATTTAAAATACATTAATCAGAAATTAATTAGAAATTTAATCGCTTTTTATCACTGTGAAAAGCATTAAAATAAATTTTTTGGTCCTTTTATTTAGTAGTTGGAGAACGTAGAACTGAAACAAAGTCCCTACGCCATTGGCTCAATGTCTGACGTTACCAATCGCTTCCCATAACGGTTTATACGTGCAGGTAACGAGATACAAATATGTATTTGAAGACATTCGCCTTTCAGTTACGGTGTGATTTTGTGTATCAGCAAAACGCAGTTTTTTTTTTTTTTTTAATATATCAGTCTATTTTTAAATTAAATAATACGCGTCGTTTTTTCTTTCTTTTTTTTTTTTAAATACACGCAATCTGATTTTATGTGTAACTGAATTTAAAATATGAATTGAAAACTGAAAACAGAGGCATATGATCTGTACTAGAATTCAAAAAGAGCGCCACGCGAAAGGAAACCGTACTAACTCACCGAACGTCGGTAACAACGGAAAAATTCATTTCTACATACCGACTAGAGGTTATATTATTTCCTGTACTGCTGCAACTGTAGTCGAACTTGCAGTGATCTATACAACTTGTTGAACTTGATTCTAATTCTCCAATTTCGAAACGATAACGCAGCTGTACTTGCTGCTATTAATTTCCAAATTGCTACAGTTTGCGAAAAATTGCAGTAATTCGAAAAAAGCATTTTAACAAGAGTGATTAATATTTTTTACTTTGCCAATGCAAACAAAAAAACGTTCAGTTTGTTAATATTTGAGGTAAAATATAATAAATTTCACGAGATATTTCAGTCGCATTCAATTTCATATTCTACGTGTAATTTTATATTCCGTTCGGTGTTTACAAATGGTTGCAATTTTAAATACGAGCACAACGCACGAAACCGGGATGAAATATTTAATACGAAACCACATATTGCATTTTTCATCAATAAATTAAAACCTCTCGTTTTAACGAGAGAACAAGCTTCCATTTTGCATACTCTTCTTTTGTTTCGTACAACTTTATCCATCCAATTTTTTCGTTCAACAACCAATTCAACTGAATCGTCTCATGTATTTGTGCTTTTCACTCGACGATAACCATTTTCGATAACCACCCTTGACTAAACAAAAAACACCAAATTTACAACGTTTCCGCAAAGAATTTCCATTTATATCCCTCTTCGTTCCCGTCAACAACGAATTGTTGCCAAACAACGCCTGTGAAACATTTATAATTTCATCAACGCGAGAACTCCAGCCAACTCGGAATGGAAAAAGAAGAAGCGCTGTGGCAAATTTCACGCTGAAAACCTCTGGCTAGCTGCGAAAAGAAAAATCTAATTTAAAATCCCACTGAGAATAATTAAACCACCAGTAGGAGAAACAGGGCAGAAAAGTAAAATCGTGTTCAGCCTAGTAGCCTTGCCGTTTTAAATTCAGTTTTCACGCCGATGATTATATATACGGTGACAGCAAAGGGGTGAGATTATACTGAGACGGAAGGCTCAGTTGTAATACGGGAAGATTTTTATATCTGAAATATCTGCTCTGTGATATATCTTAACATATTGCTAAATATTATCAGTTGTAAAATTGTAAATTTCTTCGCAATATAACTTAATATATTACTAGTTGTAAAATTGTAAATTTCTTCGCAATATAACTTAATATATTACTAGTTGTAAAATTGTAAATTTCTTTGCAATATAA
>NW_025110273.1:703345-704172 GCF_011392965.1 Frieseomelitta varia | reverse complement strand
ATATATTAGTAGTTGTAAAATTGTAAATTTCTTCGCAATATAACTTAATATATTACTAGTTGTAAAATTGTAAATTTCTTTCCAATATAACTTAACATATTAGTAGCTGTAAAATTGTGATCATTTTTAACATTGTACTTTGCCAATGGAATCTGATTATTTTATTCGCGAAAATACATGTAACCTGACTATTCTGTATTTCTATAGAAATAAAATTTTGTTTCTTTTTTTTTTTTCTTTTTTTGGGGTTTGAAAATTTTCCCCCCCCCCCCCCCCCGATGAATGGAATGAAACATCGGAATTCATTAAAAACGCATGAGAGAAGAGGTCGCGGTCGGGGCGGAGGCGTTCGTGTCAGCCTCTTCACCGCAATTAGCTTAATTGTTCGTGTAATTAGTTAATCCTGTTGTTCGATTCGCGCCTACGGCATTCCACGCAGCGTTCGTAACCTTGCGGTTAATTTTCTTTCAGCCAAGGCAACGCGCACGTAACAATACCTATTAATAAGATGATCGTCGGCCTGAATTGCAAATCGGGTTATTGTCTCGCATTTGCATAAGATTCGAACGGTATGAATGAACGTTACTTGTCCGGGAATGTTCTCATTTGAAATTTTACTACCAACGAAATCTCCAAACCAATATTGTACTGCAACAACTACACCGTGATAGTATCGGTAAAAAAAAAAAAGAGGAAAAAAAAATACGAGGAACGAGAAATTACACATTTCGCACAGAATATAAAAACAAATGGTTCCAAAAAAAAAAAAAAATCATGAATATCACTCTCCAATTAAAAAAAAAAAAAAAAAAAAAAAAAAAAAAAAA
>NW_025110273.1:674863-703335 GCF_011392965.1 Frieseomelitta varia | reverse complement strand
AGCAAAAAGCTTAAAATTCTGCGAAAGACACTTTGGTGGGAAAAGAAAGAAAAAAAAAAAAAAAAAAAATAAATAAATAAAGAAAAGCAAAATTTTACCTTTTGCTAAAAAGCTAATTTCTGTCGCTCCAAAAATTGTCAAACATAATCCAGAAACAAACCGAATATTCTAATCAGTAAAAGGAACCTACATCTGTCGCTGCATCTCCGTGATGTGGTTAATTAGGCGACTACGACCCGCGTAGGGAGCTTCGTAACGCTATCAGTCGCGGACAAAGCGCAATTTCTCTCGAGTCAGTTTGCACGCTCTATTGTACGCGTTAAATTACCGTCACCTTGCTCAACAAGCTTCATTGTTCTTTCACTCAATTATCGAGTTTCCATCCGCTACGCGTAGGTTTTCCAACGCTTTCCGAGTGCTCGAGTAAGCGCAACCGATGGTGAAACCGAGTGCCGATCATTGACAACCAACTGACGATCGTTTCGATCTTTCGAGGGAAACGACGGTCCAACAACGCTGGATCGACAGTGGCCGACACCGAACGATGGTTAACGCGTCGACTTTTGGTCCGTGTGACAAGATATTTAATTTCTGTTGCACTGAAATGAAGTACATGAAAGCGTATTTTTTGTAATTTTTGTGTTTTTTATAATTTTTATAAAAATTATCATCCAGTTATTTGTGTTATTTCAGACCCTTTGTCAATGATGTTCGTCGTATTTTAATTGTTTAAAAATTTTTATAAACCATAGAAACATTTATAAACAAATAGAAACTAGTGACCATCGTAGAGATTAAGCTCATCTCAAGATACATTCGATAATTCCTGCTAGTGTC
Organism: Frieseomelitta varia; assembly: GCF_011392965.1. Taxonomy (NCBI): domain Eukaryota; kingdom Metazoa; phylum Arthropoda; class Insecta; order Hymenoptera; family Apidae; genus Frieseomelitta; species Frieseomelitta varia. Next base: position 702,498 of record NW_025110273.1, on the reverse strand, counting down.
CTCTAAGTTCTTTCTAAGAATTGTTGATCTTGGTACTCGAAGAATTATTTAAAACGTTAATCGTCCGGCAAGAGAAACGTGATTGTCAATTGTTTCTCTTATCTGGCCAAGAATGACTGCGCTTCATCAGTTCAACGTGTGTCTTTTAAACTTACGTTACGTTACACTGCAGTCTTTTTCATCGGATTAAACTCGACAAGTGTTTGAACAATCACTCAAATGATGATCTAATACACTCGACGAGCAACTCTCTCGCAATTGTAAATTTACATCGCTTCTTCGCTCGCTGAAAGCTTCGTTTTCCATTGGAAAACAATATGATCACAAAGATATTTCACGGTTCGACTCGACTCACCTTGCTTTCTTCGAGAATCATGCCGGCTACTTTTAGGTACAGACTTTCCCTTACACTCACCTGAAAAAGAAAAAGGACACATGAATTAGCAAATATTTTTAATTTAAATTTAATAGAAAATTTTTAAATTTTTTTCAACAGAATACGGAACAATCATTCGTTTGGAATTGTCAATGCACAACGTTCATAGATGTCATTAATTGAATCTTATGTTTTACTAAAAATGATTTACTAAAAAGCTCTACAATGCTGTACTCGTGAAGTGTTTCAAATGTTAGGCTGTCTCTAAAAATGTCATTCATTCCCGAGTCGGTTGACCACCGTGCATGGGACGTCTTTCAATTATTTTAAATGAAAACTTTGTTAAAAAAAAAAAAAAAAAAAAAAATGTGTATTTCAGTTTGTCAAACATTACAGTAGGTACATACATCAAAATGTATTATTTGAACGAGAAAAGTATGTTTGGCCAGCTTTTTCCGGGTCAAATGTGCGACGTGGTCCGCCAACACGAGGATACAAAAAATGCTCGTCCTCGCATCCACGTTTTTATCTAACTGTACTCAACGGGGAAGCGGCCGGATTAATTACGGCCTGATTAAATACACCACGCGAGATCCGTTGTAGTAATATCTTCCCGACAGTCATCCAACGGCCTGAGAAATTTCGCACGTGCAGTCGATGCGTTTTCGCGGCTAACAGCGAGAATTTATTATATATATCGAAGGATATCCAAACGTTTTTCGACTACTCGCCGTGACTCGTGAAATCGAAAGAAAATGTACACATCCACTTTATTTATTTTAGTGCCTCTTAACACTAGAACTACTGACGAAAGTTTTTTGTCAGAAGTAAATATTTCAAATAAAAAAAGATGGAGAAAACTTTGTAACAAGTGCAAGGCTTTATTTATGTATTTAGATTTGTAAACATATGTGCTGTTTCGCATCTATAAAATATATAAAAAAAATATATATGTATAAATCCGTCAGTTCGATCAGTTTTTAGATTTTTCATGATAAAACTTTTATTTATACATTTTACGAAAAATGATTTAGATCTAGAGCAAAAATACGCTATATATTTCGTTACATATTTCACATCTACGAAACATCTAGCGAAAATTATAAATTCGTCGATTTGATCAGTTCTAGTATTAAAAATTGAGCGGTCCCTACAAAATGTTTTATTAATTTTTATATCTCCTGATTTCCATACGACACACAAACTGACTTAGGAAGACAGAAGATAAAAGCAAAATTTATTAGCTGGATTCCTATCAATTGTTAATTATAAGATTATCTGTCACTAGTGAAACCATTGTACAGAATTTTCAAAAATTTTCTAACACATTTTGCCGTAAGTAAAATGAATTACTCGTCAAACAGAATAATGTATTTGAAATATCATAATTAGAATAACACTTTTGTAATATTTTTTTCTAAGTCCAATTTTTATATTTAAACGAAAAATAAAAAAAGGAACAAACGTTTCTTTAAATTAGCTAACCAACGTTGACAAGTTAAGATAAAAAGAAAGTAGTCATAATTATGGAATTTCTAACGAAACACAATTTTTGATTAAGCCCTCAATATCTCAAAACGTCGGCACTACGAGTTAGTATTTTTTTTTTTTTTTTTTTTACACCGAATCCCTCGAGAATAATCTATAATAGTGACACGAGAAAATGATTGCTATCAGAGTTTGATATTGCTTCTTGTGACTGCAAGACGCTCGCTGCGCTTCAACTTGGCGCGTGCAACAGGAAACGATTTAGAAGTTAATCTAAAATCAAGGAGAGAATTTCCTCGAGTGTCAAGTGTGAAAGAAAGCTCAAGAGGAGAGGGAATCTCGTTTGGCTGATGTTTCAGGCAGACGTTGAAACCGCATGTGTCAATTTTGTTTCAACGTCAACTTGCTCGTCTTCGGTCACGAAGCTTTCTCTCTCCTCGTCGCGACGCCAGTTCAGTAAACGAACGTGGAGAATGAATTTTCGTTTCAAGCGCTTCGTTCTATCGCCATAGTGTTCGCGACAGAGATAACGGTGTCGTGATACCGCGGCTACGGCGTAGAATTCGCCGTGGCCTGAGAAACTTTCAATTGTAACGCGGCAACGTTGTACAAATACGTTTATACGAGAGAAACGAAACGTTCGATCGTTCGATCGAACACATGATGGATGAAAAAATTGGCATTGGCACGCCTAGCTTGTTCTTGTAGCATTTTTGCAAAAGCAAACGATAACAAAATCTGTTTCAATAAATATTTTGCTGCATACGAACAAAAGTATACAGTTATATAATAATGATATAAATAACATAAAAAAAATATATATAATACATAATATATATAATATAAATAACAAAAAATGATATAAATAACAAAAAAATATATATAACACATAATATATATAATAATGATATAAATAACATTAAAAATATATATATATATAATAAATAACATAAAATAAATAACATAAAATATAACATAAAATAAATAACAAAAAATAAATAACATAAAATATAAATATAAATATAAATATATATATAAAATATATATAACACATAATATATCTAATAATGATGTAAATAACATATAAAATATATATGTAACACATAATATATATAATAATGATATAAATAACATTAAAAAAAAAATTCGAGTATAAGTAATAAAAAAAAAAGAAAAAAGAAAAATTGAAGAATCAGAAAGGTATCGAGGAATTTTTTTCTGGATTTTCGTGTTTGAACGGAATATAAAATATTTTTTTAATGATTTAAAGACAGATACGATAACAGTCGATAACACTCCAGTAATTACGAAATAACATTTTATCATTTTTCTAACTTTTCCACCGTCAAATCCGAATGAAGGAACTGTAACAGGTGTATTGATCTTCTTACTTTTTTCTCACTCTTGAATTTTTATATTTCTTGCACGTTATCATTGCACAACGCGTTACTGGACATTGCTCACTTTTGCATATGATGAACTATCACGTTGGTGGAAAGGATCATGCCAATTGTCACATTTGTTTTCGTAGAAAACGAGAAACTAGACATGTTCCAATACTTTCTCGACCCATTGCAGATTAAATTAGACACTTCAGTTTGCAAACGATGCATCGTTCGAAAACCGAATGGAGATCAGAACACTGTTACTTCGTATTTCGACAAACAGCAATCGCTTGTTAAATTTGGGCCAAAATTAAACGTCAGTTCTGAGAACTGAGGCCTGGAATTCATTCTGGAACGTGAATTCGACCGGATGTTCGTGACTTCGTTTAGGACATTCCCTTTAATAATTAGGCGAGAGTAACGAGTAACCTCTTCAATCGAAATCCTTACGATGTACGACTCTCGTTCTAGCGAGGGAAATGAAATTTTTCTGTCAAGCTCCGGATTAAAGGAATCAAGAGGTAACTTCACTTGTCGCACAATTTCGAGACAAAGTTTCGCGCAGTTTTTTAAAGATGATTTTTCTATTATTTTCCAGAAAATCATACTTGAAATCGGCTCGATTTCAAAATGGGACAAAAACCGGCGATAAAACTCATAAACTTATTGTGAGTTTCTCGGTCGTCTCCCCGGGGGGTAAAACAAGGACCGATCAATTTAAATCAGGCGCCGATAGAGACAAGATTTACGATCGCAGCTCATCAATAGAGATTTCCAATTATTAGTTATGATTGATTAGACGTCATCCAATCAATTCCCTCTGCCTCGTGATAAAAGAAATCGCGCACGTGAAAGCCGCTTTCGCGAACTTTCAGGAAGACTTTTGTCCTCCTCGGGGGAGGGAAATTTTTAATTGAAATCTCTCGAATCGACCGGTATTTAAGAATTTAATTAACCACTCGTTCATCGGACACGAGAATAAAGAAACGTATGAAGAAACAGTGATTCGTGGAAAGTACGATTCGGACGTGAGCGAATGAAACGTTTGCTACGAGCTGTCAATTTATCATGTGAATGAATGAATCTTTATTTCAGCCTTTCGGCCTGGAAATAGACCTCAGTGCCTTACATTATTCTTTACATTTTGTTTGCCCTTTTAATTACCCTTAGTTGTCAAGTTTTCTCTTATTACTTTTCTCTTACATCTAGTATTGCAAGCTTTAACCTAACTTTATACTATACATAGATTAATTGGACTAATAGAGAATGATATATGCTGTCAATTTATCATGTAAAGCGTACAATTCAATCGATACGACGGATATCACGCGACGCGATGGGTTTCCTTTTCCTGTTCCTGATGAAATAAATTCCATATTGAAAATCGGGCAACAAATAATAAATCACCACTCGACGCAGCTCGATAATCGAACGATATAGTAAAATGTAGTTTCACGAATCTCGATCGTGACAAATATATCCGTCCTTTGATGAAACTCGTTCGTTTTTTCGCAAAAAAAAAAAGGTCGAAAAAAGTCGAACGAATTCTCGCAAGTTTCTTTCGAGTAGAATATACAGTGATATAATGATTGATGTTCAGGCACTAAATATTGAAACTGTTACAATTTTGCAAAGAAGAAATCGTACAAGCAATAAATTTGGGCTCATATTAAATCCTGAAAGTCTTTGTTGTTAAAAATACATCGTTCGTTTCAAGACGTTTCTACACTATGTAATTTATCATTAAAATTTATCATGTTCATTAAAAAATCTTCTTCACGAACATTGAATCTACAGAGTTGACTTTACAACAAATTCCTCGAAACTTGCTAGTGAAAAATTTCTTTTTCTTTGTCGATTTATTGAATTTTGAATGTCAGACGAACACCTGAGAATCGAATTTTCGAAAAGTATTCAAGGTTCAACAAGATAGCGAAAACAAAATCGTACATCAAGTTGTAAAGTCGAGCATCGTTGTAAAGTAAAAGCATCGATCTTCAAATCTGTTGTAATTTCAAAAAAAATTCAGTATTTTCAAATAACTATAACAATTTAGTATTAAAAGTGTCTTTACTTTCTCATCTATCATCAAATGTAAGAATATTTCAGAGCAAAATGAACGATGTATTCTGACGGTAGAGGCTTCACGCTTTGAAACCAAGAGCCAAGTTTATCGTCGTGTGATTTCTCTTTCCAAAATTATAACAGTATAATATTTATTGTTATATTAATGGCAGACACTGTAGACAAGTCGAGAAAATTCAACGAGTTTCACACTTTAACACTGGTGTTACCAAAAGCGATAAAAACAACCAATTTATAATATTTGTTACGTAAAACAGTGTAAAATGTTTCAAAGGTTTAAATAAGTTTTCGTAAAATACATGAATAAAAGTTTGCACACTTCATTATGTATTATAAAGTTTCACTATTTTCTTTTTTAAACTCAAGTGTCTCTGGTGGAAATTTTATGCTTTAATCGTCGGTATGGTCTAATGTTAATACTCCCCACGGCGTTGAATAAAAACTTGCGTTGAAATTCCGAAGTGAAATTCGCAAAGAAATCATTCGCGCGATCTTCTGTGGAATTTCAAGCCAATGTTGCCATCTCGTCATCTTTTGGTTCGATTTGACCAGCGCAATCGTGTTATTATTGAACGATTGCGCGAACGTGCTTTGCGTGAGATATCTGGAACACAACAGGAAACCGAAGCACGTGTCCCGGATCGTTCGTGAAAATCCAGTGATTCCCGGTCGAAATGTCAAGAAAATGCTTTCGAGGAATTTAGCGGACGTCAGCGGAAATCCACGTGTGCACGCGAGTACACTTTTACTTCTGTATCATTTCTATCTTCTTCCATGTAAAATTTTCTAAATGACGAGTTCGATGAGGCGGTTTCATCGCAAAATAAAATTCCCCATCGAAGATGAATTCCTCATTGAAGACGATCGCGTGTTGTTTCTGGATCTTTTCTGATCACGCGAAATGATGAGTTCGATGAAGCAGCTTCACCGCGAATTAAACATGAATTTCTTCCTTGACTGGCAGAAAATATCACTCGTTTCGATCGTTGCGAAAAAAACACATGTTTCTTAACTGGCAAGACATACGACAGTATCGACAATATAAAAAAAAAAAAATCTCGAAAAATATTGAAAAACCAAAGTAAAATTTTATAATTTTAACATATAATTTTAAATACACTATGTCTTCGCGCCTACAGGTACATTTCGAATTTTATTATTATATTATTTATATATATATAAATAATATTATATATTATAAATATTTATTATTTATTATATACAATATTATATTTATTATTTATTATATAATTACATATATTATAAATATTTATTATTTATTATATAATTTCATATATTATAAATGTTTATTACTGTATTATATAATATTATATATAGTATATATATTTATTATTATACCATTTTAATATTATATTTTTACACAAGCAAATATCACAGAAAGCGAAACGAATTTAAATCTGACCTCATCCACATGTAAAAAATGAAAATTCCTCCGTATATTTAGCGAGCATCCTGAGCAACGACTGATCTTCAAAGCAAACGAGCAACAAATTGAAACGATCGGATGCTACTAAATTGCCAAACGCGTGGAAAAGATGCGACCGGGACAGAAGCGGAGAAACAGGTAACGGCAGGATGAGGAGACAGAGGGAGCGGGAAATGGGATCGATTCAATTAGCGTTATTACCGCGTAAAACAGAGACAGGATAGAAAAAAAAAAGTCCGTGCGGCAAACGCGGTAATTCGATGTCGACGTTTGTCCTGCCTTAATTCCCCTCGAGAATGGAAACGAATTTCTATGGCTTTCTCTGCCCGATAGTTTCTCCCCGTTTCTCTCCTCTTTTCTCTCTCTCTCTCTCTCTCTTTTTTCTTTTTTTCTTCTGTTCCGACGACCGATGTTTCCGGCTGTTATCTTACTGCAGCGGCAACGGAACAAGGTCCGCCGCGGTGGATCAGAAAGCGAAAAGAGCGAGCCACTCGATGCAACTTAATTGCCAGTTGGCAGCTATCGAAGCGATTGTATAATTAGAGGACAGAGAGCTGGATTGCTGGGACCTGGTGCCTGGAGTGAAAAGGACCTGGAGCGCAGTCGATGAAATCGGTCTGCGAGAGATTCGATCTGCTACCGCGAGTCTCTCTGTCTGACGTTTCAGGCGCGCCTTCAATCTGGCATACAATCTCTTGCGCTGGAATGACGTGCCACGTCTTTTGTCCCAAAATTGCAATATTTTCTTTTCAGTTTGAAGTATAACCCAGGCAAAACAAATAATAAATTTATTACTTCTTAGTAATATTGTATACGGCTTGATCACTCGTTATGGTCCGCAGTCAGTTGCCAGCGCGAGTTAGTTAAACAACGTTTTCGTGGAGCAGATATTTTAGAATATCAACAAAAGTACAGTAGAAAACAGTGGAAACGAGTTATTTTTATATTCGTTGGATATCGCTACAAATATCTTTGAGAAGTTTTTTTTAACATCGACGAACAAATTATCCGACAGAGAAATTTCCACTCTTACATTTTACAAGTTCCGCTCTGTCCGAAACTTTTATTTTCGAGAACATTTATTTATCCGTGTCTCGTCAACACTTGCAACGTAAGAACATTTCTACGATCCACGTTCCGAACAGAAGCTATTTGAAAGTTCCGTAACTTCGTCGATCTTTGATTACAAAAATTATTACGATATAAAATTCATTGCAGTGAACATCGTCGCTACAATGAAAAATTGCTTTCCTTTTTCCAAATTGTCGATCATCAAGCACTTTCCGTCAAATATCTCGGCTTACATCTAGACAACAAACTGAACTGGACACATCCAAAAAAAAACACATTGAAGAAAAGATCAAACAAATAAAAACAATTGGAAAATCCATGTACTGGCTAACATCAAGAAACTCTAAGCTAAGCGTAAAAAATAAACTACTAATCTACAAAATTATAATTAAACCTATCTAGACATACGGGCTACAAATCTGGGGCATGGCAGCCAAGTCGAACATAAAAAAAATAGAAAACCTACGTAATCCATCATCCTACGTACAATACTAGACGCTCAATGGTATGTCAGAAACGATGAACATAAGAAAAACTCTAGGAATACCAACCATCAAAGAGGAAATATTAAAGCGCGCAAGGACACATCAACACCAAATCAAAAATCACAGAAACACCCTGGCAAAAAACTGTTTCTCTCTACTATCCAGAAGACTGAAAATGAAACACCCGCTAGACCTTACTAATTAACAAATGGAATACAGCCAAACATGTATAAAACGAAACTAATCCCATAAAAAAAAAACTAGTGATTGCCGATAACTGTATCGAAATCCACACGATCTAAAACAATAATAATATAAAAAAAATGAAAATAATTGTAACTGAACAAGACTCACACGGAACAAAAAAAAAAAATGTCGATCAAAATCTTCAGAGAGAGAGAGAGAGAGTGTGTGTGTATTTACACATGACACCCTGTATCGTGTGTAATTTTGTATTTTTCCAATGAAAACAGTCCTCATCCCGCGCCACGCGAAATTCCTCGCAACACCGAAAGCTGCTCCGCCATTGAAAACACTCCGTCTGTTTTTTCTCACTGCGTTCGGCCAGAGTTAGGTTTATATTTAACAACATACGCCTGCACGCGTTAAACGCTTCGTGCTAACGAGTATACAGCGTCCGATCCCGAAATTTAAATCCTTGCTGTATCGCTTTTCCATTGATTCGCGACGAGCAGCGTGCTCTCGAATGTTCGTCATTCGCGTTCACGCGCCCGTAAACAATATATATCGCGGAAACATTTACAGCGCCACCTACAACCACCTCCCCCTCCGCTAAGTATCAAAATTCCCGCTCGAAAATTGCTTTTTTCCGCTAGATTGGAACTCTGTCTGATATTCGACTACGTTTTCGCGTGATTATTCGAGTTTCAATCGTTTATAATCCATTGGCGGCGATTTGTGCATCGTTCGAGAACAACTGATGAGAATTAATAATATCATGCGACAATAAGAATCGAGGCAGCGGAATATGGGGTGTGATTAAACATAAAAGAACGTCAGAAACATTAGCTCGTGAAAATCGCGGGATTGTTCGTTTGAAAATAAGTTGTCGATCGTTTGACGCTACGTGTTGGCGCGTGAAGGCGCTTTTAAAATTCGCTTTTAAAATTCGCTTTCGTAATATATCGTTGGCGACCATAGGCGCCTAACTTACTCCGGTCCGTTGAAGCGAGTGGCGCCTATGGTCGCTCACTTCACGTTGCTCGAATCGAACTGAAGGCGTCTACAAGCGCCCGACAATAATTGCAGCCAACCTCACTTGGATCGAAGTAAGTGAATTTCAATTCAACAGTTACATATTTTCTGGTAATCATATATCATTTAAACGTGATTATTTCACAGTTATTTCATGTATATTATATATCATGTATTATTATTTCATGTAAATGTTATCGACAATAATTGCAGCAAACTTCATATTGAATCAGATGTAAGTGAATTCTAATTCAACAATTACACCTTCTATTAGTCATATATTATTTAAACGTGATTAATATAATCCATGTTTCAAACTATATATTATATTTTCTTAGATTATTAGATATATCATGAAACAAAGCTTAAAGTTACTGTTAAATTTTCAACGTGCACTAACAATTCAATACAGAATAGATATAAATAACTAATATTGCCGCTTGACGCGGCGCAATTTAGTGTTTCGACTGTTTCAATATACTTTCTGAGAAAAATCACCATAGCTCGCGATTGAAATCCTACCGTGTGCGTACGTGCGGTACGTTAAACTGAAATTTTTCAAGCGAAACATCGTACAGCGAACCGTGCTCGGTGGATACGGGCCGTGAACGTCTTTGTTCGAAAGAATAACGACCGTTTTGACGAAGACAACGTCAATGTCAATGCCAATGCAAAGCTCCTACGTGCAACGATGAATGAATAGCCCAATTATTTAAAACGCGCGCGGACAACAGATGGCCTTTAACGACTCTAATAATCTGCTGAATAAAATACAAAAGAATGGCGTGCTCTTTTCTACACGAGAAGTTGATCCATTCGGCGGATTATTATTAAAATTAAATTAGAATTAAATCATTCAACAAAATATCGATATATATTAGTGCGTATGCGACTTGAAAATTACATGGGCCCATAGAGAAAGTTAAGAAAATGATTCGTTGAATTATCAATCGGCTGAATAAAATACAAAAGAATCGCGCGTTCTTTCGACACGAAAATCTGACCCATTCGGTGGATCTACTTTTATACAAGAGGATTTATGGTATTTATTAAGGTAAGATTCGTGGTAATTTAAGATAAAAACGTAGATTAAAAACAGATTCGATCCTTGACTCACGTTTTATTTTCATAGGGAATCAGTTATCCCTCGACCACTCCCCGTTCGTATCACGATTAGATGCGCAAAATTATTTCTGCATCGCATATAAATAGCGGTTTATCGAGCGCGTGTAATTTCCTCCTTTGTCCAACTATCGCATTATTCACGGAGGGTGCAAAAAAGAAAAAAGAAGGAAAAAAAGAAAACAAGAAAATTCGAGTTAAACGGAAAGATTGGAAAAAAAGAAAAGAAAAAAGAAAATGAGAAGGAACATACGCTTGTAACAATTTCCAATATCCTGCGGCACGTATCGGATTCTCATATTGCTGACGCACTCTGGTTACCACCTCTGGTTAGCCAGCAACTGTGCAAGTCGGCTCGACCTTGGGCAATTATTAGATCATCCACGAATAAATCTACCGGATCGAAGAAGCCTCGAATATATCCGCTATTCCAGACGCGCGGTCGCGGCCGCTTTACCGCTCGTTTCTCATCCCTGATACATCTTGCATCGAAACGATGAAATCACTCGCTCATTGTTCTTCGAGGGACATCCTCCTCCGGATGTTTTATTAATGCACTCGAGAGCAACCGCCAGGAATCTGTATTTTTATTCAAGAATTATTCTTACTCTTACACGTGTTACCCCCGCTGCTCGTGAAGATCTTTCAATTCATCTTTTTTTTTGAGAGGAGGGGGGTTTTCTCTTGATCGGTCAATCTTGAAGAATTTCGAAACGAAACTTCGAAATGAATCCGTCGATTCGTCCGACTCGCAAGACACGAGACAAAGAAGGCTGGTCAATCTCGTCGACGATGAATCAAAGAGACGGGTAGCGACACTGGTTTGACACGCCGTCTCAATTTGACGACCAATTAACCACGCGCGACCAATAATAATCGTTGTTGGCCGCAACTCGACGAATCGATCTACTCAAGATCGTTTCAATTATTCGTTGAGAGCAGTAATGACTTCCAATCCGATGAATATCACGGTCCTTTAACTCTGACTCAACATTTTCTTTTATATTGACGAATATTAAAGATACTAGTAAATACTAAATACGAGTGTGATGTCTCACTTTTATTAAACATTCATATTTCTGAGATTTTCTTCATTCATTTTTTGAGATCCGCTGCAATCTCTAACTTTTATCAAACTATCAATTTATATTTTGGAGTTTTCTTCTTCTCTTTTTTCTTTCACTGTATTGGCTACTTCGACCACGTGTCACTCGCTACAAAGGATGCAGATGATTCGCTGAAACCTCTATCTTTTATCAAATTATCAATTTATATTTTGGAGTTTTCTTTTTCTCTTTTCTTTCACTGTATTGGCTACTTCGACCACGTGTCACTCGCTACGAAGGATGCAGATGATCCGCTGCAACCTCTAACTTTTATCAAACTATCAATTTATATTTTGGAGTTTTCTTTTTCTCTTTTTTCTTTCACTGTATTGGCTACTTCGACCACGTGTCACTCGCTACGAAGGATGCAGATGATTCGCTGCAACCTCTATCTTTTATCAAATTATCAATTTATATTTTGGAGTTTTCTTTTTCTCTTTTCTTTCACTGTATTGGCTACTTCGACCACGTGTCACTCGCTACGAAGGATGCAGATGATCCGCTGCAACCTCTATCTTTTATCAAACTATCAATTTATATTTTGGAGTTTTCTTTTTCTCTTTTTTCTTTCACTGTATTGGCTATTTCGACCATATGTCACTCGCTACGAAGAATACAGAGGATCCGCTGCAATTTCTAACTTTTATCAACCTATCAATTTATATTTTGGAGTTTTCTTTTTTCTTTTTTCTTTCACTGTATTGGCTACTTCGACCACGTATCACTCGCTACGAAGGAAACAGAGAATCCGTAGATTCTATTTAAAGTGTAGGGGCGACTAAATAAGAAACATTCGACTCGAGTGAAATCGACGTAGCCTCGTTTGCATAGAGGATCCATTTGCGTAGAGACAGCAAATGGTACATAGTATGTATGTACGTGGGAGGATAGAGCCGAGTGTCTTCTCAACGATACAATACGATACGATACGACACGACGATAATCGTTCCTCTTCGGTGAAAAGATAATCAACGATACGTTTAGACACACATATACACACACAGTATCGATTCACGAGTAGTCTCTCAGCTGGACAGCGAACACGATACAGTCGGCAATGAACTGGCGCGAGCGGAGGCCGCGTATGAAAGTAAATATTAACGCTGCCTCCCTCGGTTACGCTCGCGAGCCACGCCGCGAGATCTTGCACATACGTCTCGCTGCACACGTGGGTGTTATCGGTGCTTTGCTACTAAATAGAGCCATAGAAGAAATATACGAAAGACCACGAAGGACAAAGATACTAACGAATCATCTACTGAATCTTGCGGAAATTTTTCAGATTTTCCAAGTGGCAAACACACAGAATATACTTCACATAATTCTTTCTCTTGATTACCAGTAAAAAAAAAAAATCAAAATGTGCCGAAAATGCTCCTTTCTATTTTCCATTTCGCTCCAAGAAAGGAGACAACTGCACGAAAAAGATTTTCCTTTGTATCAAATAAATTATTATTTTTGTATCAAACAAATTATTATTTTTTGTTAAATAAACTTTGAAACGTTAGCTATCAAAATGTAATACAATGACAATATGGTTTAGAACGAAGTTGGCTGGTTAAAAATACAACTGACGACACTCGCGGGAGGAAAAACAGCGAAATTACTTTCCGAACCTAACCCCAATACTTCGAGAGTCAGACACCTTTAAAGTACGCCTCCTATCGGAGATATTTGTTGCGTCAGGGAATTTGTTCCGATTACGGTATCGTAACGGTTCGCGTGAATTATTTCGAGGGCATAAATATCGGCGTCTCTTTACTCCTAGCGAGTGAAACAGCCGGCGAGCCGGATTTTATTCTGACAGAACGATTGAGAAATCTGTTTCGTTCAGCATAATTTATACAGAAGCCATCTTTTTTTTTTCTAGATTTTGTCATCTCTGCGACGCGAGGATTTACGACGTTCGATCTATCTCGAAGTTGCGCAACACCGGCTAATACATTGGAAAACATCCTTGTACAAACAACATCGCGATTCAACTCTGTATGCAAACGCCTGCAAAAGTGCAACGCCGAATCCATCGAAATGTTGAAATCGAGCGGCAACAGCTGTTGCGCAAACGTTTCTTACGCGCCAGGCATCTGTCAGATCTGTTTTTCCAACGAGGAGGAGGAGATTGAATATTCGAGTAACGCGAAACGCGTCCGTAGATCGTCGCCGTTCGAGATGGAGGGAAATTCCATCAGCGCCGATCGGTATCAATCTCGCGGGCTCGTTCTCCTTTTCCCCGCGAGAGGTTTTCTTTTATGGGAAAGTAGACGTGCAGTTTTAACGAGCGTAGGCCCCGGCACGAGTTGCATACGAGTCACCTACACGCCTCTCTTTATCCCACGCAAGGCGCAGAGAGAAATCCTTCCTCGCCGTGTAGAGACAACATCCAGTAATAATTCGTTATTCGACGTTAATCGCGGTGATAACGATCCTTTTCCTACCGAAGGCAGTTACTTCGAATTAAAAATCGAAAAACTTACTTGACCATCCTATAAAATATTATTCGACTTTAGCCCTCTAGGGGCCGAATCTTTCTTCACGACTATAAAAAGATTTATGCAACGTAAGATCAACAATTCAAGTGAATTCAATACAGTTTCAATGATTTTATTACAACGAATACTTTTTATAACTTTGAAGTAACGACCGAGTAAAAGAAGAATGATATGACAATTGCGCAAGATGGTCTGTTTAGCTTCTACCTGCAGACAACTTGCAAAAGCATTTACTTTGATATTTCAGGTTAGAGCGAACCGTTATCAAAAAAATGTTATTGGTTACTGAGAAGAACCAATATACACATATGCCATCTTGTGGAAGAAAAGATTAAATTATTTAATAAAATATCGATATATTAGTCGCGTATGTGACTTGAAAGTGACATGGACCCATAGAGAAAGTTAAGAAAATCATTCGGCAAATTATCAATTTTTCTCTTTTGTACTTTCGTGCTACATTTTCTGAAAGAAAGGCAAACAGAATTTTCTCAGTTGCCTGTTGACGTTACATTACAATATACAGGGTGGGTCATCACATATTGCCATCTAGATTTACGTCATTATAATTACATGTAGAAAAATGTTTCCAATGAAGTTGAATGGTCTCGAAAGGGGTACATTTTGATACTAGTTTTTCTTGTAGGTGGACGTGTAGACGACATATAAAGGTTATTGACGTTTTTTTAAATGGAACCACATATTTTTTATTGCATCAGTTGATGCACCTTGACATTCTTTACAAAAATAGTATTAATCTATTTGTGTTAAAAAAAATGATTAGTTTAGGAGATATTTTAATTTTAATTTTGTACAATCTATACGTGAAAGACAAAGACAGTATAAATACTATCCTTCTTCTTCCATGTCTTTCATACGATAATTTTACGAAATGACCTCCATATGTCACACACGTCCACTTACAAGAAAACTAATATCACAAAAATGTATCCCTCTCGAAACCATTCAACTTCATTTGAAACATTTTTCGCTAATAATAATAATGTAAATTTAGATGGCAATATGTGGTGACCCACCCTGTATACAGAATGTTTCGTAACTTGTGCGACCCACTTCGGGAACTGATTGTACACCTAAAACTAATGAGAAAATATATAAATATATGTCCTATCTGTCTTCATTTATGAGATATAATGAATTTTATAAACAGAGCAAACTCTAGTAAGCTAGTNGATGGAGCTCCGCCGCATTTTAGCCGAGTGGCCAGGCAATTTTTCAATCAACACTTTGCAAATAAATGGATTGATCGTGGAGGTCCTATTTGCATGGCCTGCTCGTTCTCCGGATTCGAATCCATTAGATTTTCATTTGCGGGGACATTTAAAATCTATTGTATACGCAACGTCGATTGAACATGCTGAAATACTACGAAATAGAATAGAGCAAGGCTTCCGACAAATTCGAGAAACACCAGATATGATAGAGAGAGAGAGTAACCAGATGAATGACAAGACGCGTGCAGGCTGGTCATTTCGAGCATCTTTTGTAAAAGTAATTAAAACAGAAAATTCATTATATCTCATAAACGAAGACAGACAGGACGTATATTTCTATGACTTTTTTCTCATTAGTTTTAAGCGTACAATCAGCTCCCGAAGTGGGTGCCACAAGGTGCTACGAAACACCTTGTATATACATACATATGTACGTATAGCACGTATACGCATCGAAGTAGAGCATCGCTTGTCAAATAAATTTCACGGCTACGCCTGTCACGGGCGTGCGATTAGCAATTCTACCTGAGTCGAGGTCGTCGTGGTCAGCTCCACGAAGGCAGGAGTGAAAACTGCGCGACAATCGTCGGCCACCGGGCGACGCGCCCTCCGTCGAGACGTTGTGCATCTTCGCGGCGGATGTTTCAACGCCCCGGGAACCGGAACCGTCTTTAACGAACGCCTCCACCGGCCAGTTTCCCGTCAGGTGGCACCGAGATGCGGCACCGAGTGCCGCGGCATTTTTTCGCGAGCCAGCGAGCAGCACCACCTGGGTTAATTAACGACTAATTAACGGGCAACTACGCGCGATATCCTGCCTGCGAGGCACAGGTGCCCGTCGTGGGCGTCGGTGTAGGTCGTGGCCAATCTCCTCCTCTCCTCTCCTCTCTTCGTTTCTCGCTCTAGTTCACACCTGCAAAGAAAATCAAACTCGTCGAGCGACGGTCGGTCAACGCACCGTTCGAGGAACGTTCTCCAAAACAGCGACACAGGCGACACTTTCTCGGGTAACCTCGTCCTCGCGAGGTTATTCCTCTCGTCTTTCGTTACTTTCTTTGTCTTTCACCGTTATTTTCTAACGTAGAAGAGGCATGAACCCATAGTTCAACAATTTCAACAGTTCCGCACATCATAAATATTCAACTTGTCAATTCAATCGAATCTAATTTCAATCTCTTGTTAATGATCAAGATTATCAAGAAGTAAAAACTGTCTCGATATTTTCTTGACTTGAAACATCGAGTCGCGCTTGTGGTACGAATTACAGTCTCGGTCTGAAAAGGGGAAAAAGAAACTGGAGTTTTTGAAAAGGGAGAAAGGAATTTCGCATAAATATTCAACCTGTCAACTCAATGGAATTTCTTGCTAAGAAACGAGATTATATCGAAGCAACGGCTGTCTTGATATCTTAACTTCTTGATTTAAAATATCGAGTCACGCTCGTAGTATGAATTATGGTCTCGGTTTGTAAAAGAGAATTTGAAATTTGGAATTTTACATTTAAATCCTCTGATTTAAAAGTTAGAACGTTGCAATTTACGTTGCAATCTAATGCGACATCGTAATTATTATTTATGGAAAATTTAAAAAAGTTGCGGCAACAGCTGCACAGATCGTTGCAAAAATATCCGAGGAAGAATTATTAATATAATTAAGAAGCAATTTTCTAAGTTCTATGAAAATTTGAAAAATGCATAAAAATCAGACTGATCGCGATGATGATCAACGCAACGATCATAAGGCAGCGGGTTTCAAACATCCGCCGAAGATCCAACGAGATGAAAAAAATAAAATAAAATTTTCACAAAAATGATTCATTCATGCTCGGTTGATAAAACAGAGACCAATACGGCAATTACGTAATCAATCGAATCAAACCGAGCCATCAATAAACGATCCATCACTCGCCGTTGCGTAACCCTTTCATTGTGCACGCTCCATCTCTTTCATTGTTTGATCGAACGCGTACCACTACGCTCTTCCTCGTTTGATTTCGTCAAACATTAATCAAGATAGAGCCGTTGAAAAACGCCTCTATGTTTCCATTAAAGATCGTTGCCTTGGCTTCGTACGGTTTACAATCGAAAAGCATAACTGTGAGACGAAGCTTTTCCTTCGTGGGCGCAGACGCACATAGAGGAATCGTGGGATAACCGTGGAAGGCGAATCTGAGAGGTGTAGCCAACGAGAAATAAATCTTCAGCGTAGAGGTTAACCTTCTAAGGACTGGGTATTTAAATCCTCCTTCGCTAGTGGACGGATTTAAATCACTAGGCAAAGTTTAATTTTACATGTTTTCATATAAATTATTCTAGTTCCTATATTTAAATAAAGACTCAAGCTACTCAAAACAAGAAGAGAGAGAGAGACCGAGGAGAGACATATCGGACATTCGGCTTTCTCCGATATTATACAGGTGTCGATATATCGGACGTTAGTATTTGGAAGGTTAAGTTAGGATTTGCGAGATATCTTACAGAAACGGATTGCACAAACGCGGCTGCAAGACGATTCACACGATCGTGATGAATGGACCAAGGGGATGAATAAAGTGTGACATTTCAGCTCTTGTTGAACCAATCGAGTATTCTCCTCTCGGTAAATGTACATAGCTTTTGTATAGTGTATTGCTAGTACACCAAAGTCTCATACGCATCTTTAACTTCAAACGTGAGAACTTTCCCTCTGCTGTGAGAAGCTTCGAGTGTCTTCTGGAGTTGTCAGTGACAATTTCGTTTCTTCGACATTTTTCGACTTTTCAGAAAATTAAAACATACACAGATTATCACGTCTTTTCACCGAGTGTCTCTGTATTTTTACACTTTTTCAGTTTAAGAAAACACCGAATCAATAAAAGAAAAATTACATTTCCCAAAGTCCCTCCTAACGTGTCCATTTAAACGTTATTCGAGAAAGGATCCTTTCGCTCTAAAGTCTTTTCAAGTTATTCAATTATTCGTTCCCGCGTATCGCACTTTTAATTTTCGTACGGTTAGCGTACATACGTGTATTAATTATCGTACCACTGCACCGTAGTTTCGCGGAACACGAAATAGATTTCGCCGCTTTTCAGCGAAAAACTGAGTTTTCACGCGATGATAACGTTACTCCCCGAACGAGTTGCACACTGTTATTCAAAATTGAACGTATTTTTCCAACGAGAGATTTAATTGAAACACTTACGCAAGAACAGATCGTTTTTTGCTGTTTTTTTTTTTCCTTTTTTTTACACGGCGTCAAACTCTCGCAATTATTACATTTTGCAAGCGTTCGCGTTCGCGCGATTCGCTAAACGTATAATTTATGCCTCGCTTGCCAGCGTGTGGGCTCTTCGTTTATGCACGCGGTGCAGGCTCGTAGGTGTGCGTGGGCGTGCGGCACTTTTTAAATAGGCCGCCAGGCTGGCTCGTAATTAAAGGCCGAAAGGGAGGAAGATAAGTTTCGATTTCAGCTCTCGGGGCATCGTCGCCACGAGTGCGGCTGGCTTGCCCCATTCATCGCCGCCAGGATAAGTAGTTTTAAGTAAAAATAAACTCTCGTAGAGGCTCCTTGAACTGGTATTTCAGGGCTTCCTTTACTCCAGGGTCTCGGGTAGATTGTTCGATATAAAAAGAGAATGATGCACAATCTTTCGCGTATAAAGGCTCGTGTGCAACGTCGTGTATCTGTCGCGGGCCCGCGAACGTTTCTTTTTCCCCGAAATCTGCTACCTAGCGATGAAAAGAAAGAAAGAAAGAAATACGGGCTTTACGGATCACACCTACCTTTTTGCAAATGGAATTCGCCTTATTGCAAAATCAAATTCAATTCATCTTATAGGTGTTGTTTCTATCATTTTTTTTCAACAAATAATACTATGCAAGAAACATTTTCACTGATCTTTCAAACCACGAACGAAATTATCACTCCTACAGATCGTCATAATTATTATATGAATGTGTATATAAAACTATTCCGCGCAGTGGCAGGCGAATCATTGTAGATTAATCTACGTACGCGTAAATATATAAATACTTTAGTGTTAAATATTTTATGCCGTCTTGTTACTTATAATATATTATATGTTACTTTGAACAAAAAACATTTAAACCGCGAAGGACCTTGAAGTATTACTGAAATGTTGAAAATATTAATCGAAAATTAGCGAAAATTCCTTTGCCTTTTTATCGTTTTCTCGAGGACAATTTCAATGTTTCCTGCCTGAACGAATCCCAATGCGAAAGATCCTGACCGAGAGTCGCTCCGACTAATCACACGCTGCAGAAATGATATCCTCGCGAATACCACCTGTTGCTCGTAAACTTCAATTTCCATGAAACGCGCAACGTGGCGCAGCGGGAAGGCGCGAGGAACACGATTCGGTGCCCGTTAATTTCCTCCTGGCTAATTAACGGTCCAAGTAATTTATTAATCAGGCCCTGGATCGCGGTGATCCATTAATTATTCCGGGGGAAGGGAAAATTCGCCACTGCGAATGGTGGTTAAAAATAACGTATTTGCCAAACACGGTTCATTGTGTCTATATGAAGCAGAGGCGGCGAACTGGCGGCCCTTGTCCCCCTCCCTAGCGCTATCCCCTCCACTGCCACTTGAGAGTGTCGCAGCCACAATAATCGCGCTGTAAATTGTTTTCTTTACTGTAGCTGCTAAAGTTAAAGCAAGAACAGTTAGAGTTAAAGAATCTTCTCTTCTTCCTCATTTTTGCTCGTCGTCTCGCGCGATAGTGGATACACAACGTCGAACATATATACAACAAGCATGTGTATCTGGTATATCCTCCGGATTATCACTCTCACTCGGGGCGAATGTAAACATCACGCGTTCCCCTATTCATCGTTTCAACCCTATCAAACGCGTTATGCAAATTTCGGCCGCGAACGAAGCAATAACACACGGATAATGCAATAGCGCACGGCGAAACCGCCTACCTATACCTATCCATTGGGCGATAGAGGCTCGGTTCAATGGACGCGCCATTAACCCCTCGTAAATCTCGCGCGCCCGAGGAACTGTTATTATATTTACCCAGCGAGCTTTTCGCCGTTTCCTCGCCTCCTTTCGTAAACTGGTTCGTTAATCATTCGCCGGGGAAACAAGGGCGCGGATCGTTAAGGCCGCTCATCGGAACATGGCAATTATAGTGAGCCCGGCGTTCCCAGCGATAGATTTACGATATCGGATCGGTAGTATCGGATATTAATGACGCTGCGCGAGCTTGCAAATTTCGTTCCATTCCCTGGTGTCGCGTCCCTCGAAACTGGGCAGAGATCAACGTCCGTCGCGAAGGATAATCACCGAGAATGGCAGGACTCGATATCGCGGATTTACTCTTGCTCGTCGTCGGATGAATCCTCGGGACAAACGATCGCGATAGGTTTCGTGGAACTAATCAACACCGGCGAGCGGTGGGGCGCGATTGCAGGCAATTCGGAGCAGATATCGATACCAGCTGTTTCTCTTTTCCTACCGGTGTTCCTACTGTTCTTGTTCTGATCTTGTCTGCTCGCTCGGAGAAAGAGAACGATGTTTAAATCTTTTATTTCACCATCACGAAAACTGGTGTTTCTCGTTGTGAACGACCGCGCTAGCGCTATCTCTGCGATCCTAAATTTTATTGGAAGCTTCTCGTGCGCGAGCCGCACCGTAAATTTTCAGACGTAATTTTGTCATTTTATCATTAACGCCAGCCTCTGATGAATATTAACGACCGCGCGTACAAATAACACAATACGACCATTATTTCGTTGTTTTCTCACTTCTCGAATATCTTTCTTCCCCCCCCCCCCCCCCCCGTGCGGCGCGGCGAAACGTTAATTAGCTCAACAAAAACAAAGAGGGGGGATTTCGTACGAGTAATTGGTAATTAACATACGTATCTGCCTGATTATCCGAGAACGATGCCACAATAAATCAAGATCCAGAAGCTTCTTCGCAAATTCCATCGCGCCAGGCAAATTTGCAACCACTTATCCGCGCACGTTTACAAAGTTCATGCTCGTTTCAGAAACAATTTATTTTCCTCTCTTTCTTAATTATTTCGTGTACACGACATCCTCTCGTTTTAATTGGCAATTAGCCAATCGAGTAAATTTGAAAGTAATTGTAAAAAAAAAACAAAGTTTCCTGGGAATGAGACGGTTTCACTTCACCCTTTTAAAAAAGGCAAAAAAAAAGAGAAAAAGAAAGACAAGGTTGGCAATTAAAGTTAAACAAAGTTGGAAACACTCTTGGAGATCGCATCTACGGCGAAAGAGCGGCCACGAGAAATTCACAAATGGAATAGTTTAATTTCAGCTTAAGCCTTCCCTCGCTCTTGGCCGGAGGAAGAGTCACACGCGGTCTGGTGAGTTTCGAGTTCAAAGGCCGGATTTGAGACTCTGCCGGGGGATTAAAGGTTGCCCGGCCACGGACGACTATTCGCGTCGGCGTTTCGTAAAAGATACGGCGGCGCTTAAAATAGAGGAGGATCCGAGAGCGAGAGGCAGCACTCGACGATGAACCGATGATGCTGAGGAATCACCACCGTCGCCACAGTCGCGTGATTAAAGGCGGGAACAGAAGGAACGACTACCGACGTTGTCATTCCCTGCAAACAAATGAGACGGACACGTCTCGTCGATTTGTACAACTTTCGCGAAGAGAAGTTCATTGTCAAAATCGCAATGGATCCCGAAGAAATTATCTAAAGGATCCAACGTAAAAAGTTTTCAAAATGATATCGATTTTTCAGTGTTCAGACTCTAAGATTTCTAATTGCTCACGAGATCGTTTTTAGCCGCCCTATTCTGGACAAGTTTGAAATACTTGCTCGTTTTATGTATAAAATCAAATCACTTGTAATAAAGAGCGTAACTGTTACAACGACAAAAATGATCGATAATTGAGACTAATATAACTCTGTATGATGAACGCCATGAATGTCGTCAAAATAATTATTATATTTGACCTCCAATATAGTTGCAATTACGATTTTAGTGTAAAGCAAAAGTGGTAAAATAAGCCTAATATTTATTATTGTAACTTTAAAATATAATAATATAAATATGACAAACAGTAATAAATGATAAATATAATAATATAAAAATATAGCATCGAAAAAGTGGAATATAAAGAATATAAACAACATTTAAGCGATACTGTGAAACATACAATATATGTTATTTCTCGTTTAACTTCCTTTGTAAAATCTGAATGAAATTTTTTGTTTTGTTAGTTCATTTTTCAATTTTTTTTCAAAGGCATTTGCAAAAAATTGGCACGTACATTTTCTTCCCATCTTGGCGATAGGAAATATCAACGTTATAATTTCGGCGTTGGGGTGATGCATCAACGTCTGCGATGACCGGTGCGGATCGTTCTCAGCCGTGAAAACGGAGAATGCGTGAAAACATTTTTTTCCATTAAAGCGGCGATATTTCCGGTGAAAAAACGCGATCCGCGCGCAAGCTCGTAAAGTTGATTTACCGCGGCCAACGCGAACTTATCGCGAGGTCACGCGAGAACCTCGGGGCTTTTCATCCCTCGCTCGTTTGGGATTTATGCTACCAACCGAAAACGGTGGTCGATCGGTTCGACGGATTTACGAGTGAAGCCAGCCTTCCCTCGGCTGCTGGAAAAAAGCTTGGAAATGTTCGAACTATCGCTGTGTCGCGGCCATTCGCTAAACGTTCCATCAATAGAGAGGGATAGCTTTTCAGATGAAACGAACGTTTCGCAAATGGTCGTGTTTCGCGAAGAATTCTGCTTCGCACGAAATAAATAGTATAAAATAACACGTCCCGGAGCGTGATTGTAATTTTAATTTAACAAAGACTAGAAGATTTAGTATTATTGTTAATTATTATAATTTATTATTATTATTATCTCTAAATGAAGAAGAAGAAAAACTGTTCAGCTTTCAGTTTCAGAAGTAATACCACTTGATAGTTATTGCTTCATTTAGTTCAAAAGTGTGCACGTATTAAATTTAAGTAAAACAGTTCAAACGAAATGTTAAAATGTCAAATTTCTTTACAATGAAATAATGTAGTGAACAATACTAAAGTTCGCAGCACGTGTCTGGTATTGGTATAACAGTTGACGCTCATCCTCACTCTTTTGCAGAGTACCCCTCTTAAGCGTCCGCTGCGGAAGTTACAGAGTGCAGTACTCTATACGCAAACGTATCAATTAATTCCAATTATTATTACCGTCGAAAACCAATTTCCGCTCCGCGTGGAAGCGGTGCACTCTCTGCGCATGGATGAATTCGTTAATGTATAAAATAAAATATGCTTCGTGCTCGCGAGCGCAGGTGTGTGCCATTGCGTAACAATCGCGCGCGCGCGCGCGTTACGTAACGTGAGATCAGAGATGCTGAAACAATCGGTGGAAAGTACCGGCAACAACAGAAAGGACGTGCACGCACTCCGCGATTAAGCGGCCGACGCGAAATTCCGTACAATGAAATTAACGCAGTTGGATAACGTTTTCTCGGAACATTGCTCACGGCTCCACCTCCAGCGCGCTGTTTCGCAACATGCGAGCCGAGAGGAAAAATCTAAAAATTGTTCTTTCCGCGTTCGACAAAATTGAAACTATTGGTCGAATCGTTTCTTAATTAGAAGTTTATTCAGTTGCAAAATTGGATCGCATGTTTCGAAATACAATTGCTTGCAATTTTGTCTTGCAATCGCGATGATATAAAGTACACTCTTGCTTCGAAGTTCGGAGCTTTTGGTTTTCAGATGAAAAAAATTTGTTTTGTGCATAAGCATATGTGATGTAAGTTTATATAATATAAGTTAATATAGTTTACATGTAAATATAACATATTGTTTTAAATATAAATATAATATTTTTAATATAGTTTATAATATAAATTTATATAATGTAAGTTGATATATAGTTTAATATAGTTTAGAATATAAATTTATATAATATAAGTTGAAATATAGTTTAATATAGTTTATAATATAAATTTATATGATATAAGTTGATATATAGCTTAACATAGTTTATAATATAAATTTATATGATATAAGTTGATATATAGTTTAACATAGTTTATAATATAAATTTATATAATATATAGTTTATAATATAAATTTAATATAATATAAATAATATAAGTTAATATACTTTATATTATAAGTTTCAATTAAGAATATAATCAACTACACATTTCACCGACTTGCTTTAAATAAAATATTCTCCAAGTGTTTCGTTTCAGAGACGATTCACGATCAAGTCCGTGATTTTTACAGACCGTACGTACATACATACATTTTCGACGTACGTACATACGTACATTCAATACAATATTTTATCGATCGAAGCAATCTCTCGCAATTAGGCCGAATTAGCACCTTGCGATTCTTTTGTAACCGAACTTAATTACATCGGCCGTGTCTTCAACAGGTTCCCACAACGTACCATTTATTCGCAACATTACTACATACCGCGACACGTAAATTTCTCGGGGCCGAGCTTATTCGCCACACGCGATCCATTGAATTCAGCAGTGATCCCCGCTCTCAAAGGATTTTATACCCGGCCGTGTTCATCACGCCGAATAGCCAGCGTAATTAGCAACTTAACGAACGTCGATTAACTCGATCGGCATTCCTGATTGTCCGAGCGCCGTCTTCTTCCACACTTGCGATTTCGTGGCGTCCCTCACCTCTCTCGAGGTCGCGCGCCGTTTGCACGCAGATTCTCGCGATGCTTCGAAAAAGTTAAGTATATATAGAGTGGGCCAAAAGCTCTTCCCATCTATTTTTTCGTTTTCTTTAAATAAACCGTCAAAATACAAGAAAAAACTAATTTCATTAATTTTAAATTAAACTTCAAATATGAACTTGAATTAGCGTACATTAATTTGTAAAAAGAAACAATTTTAAATAATTTAACAAAAAAATTGTGACTGAACATAAAATAAAATAATTGTAATTAAACTGTAATTAAATAAAATAAAATAAAATAATTGTAATTAAACTGTAATTAAATAAAATAAATTAAAATAAAATAAAATAAAATAAAATAAAATAATTGTAATTAAATTGTAATTAAATTGTAATTAAATGAAATAAAATAATTATAATTAAATAATTGTAATAAAAAAATCACGTACTCGGTGGAAAGTAGACTTTAGCAGAAAGTGATTTTCGACCCAACCTATGTAATTCGTATCACATACGAGCGACAAATGATCGCGAGATTTATTCAGTCACGTCGTTAAGATAATGTACAAGTGAGCAAAGATTTGATTGACAGGTTTCTGCGTGAAACGATATCAGCTTATTAGCGATACTTATTTTCCTCGTCGCAAGAGAATTACTAAAAAAACCACTACGAGAGAGGAAGATATAAAATGATATCGCGTCAACGAGAAAGAACGCTGTCTCTAAACTACTAAAAATAGTTTATTTACTCTGTTCAGATACGTAAAACTGCAAAAAGGAAAAGAACTCTTATATGTCAATACCTCTTTGATTCTGGAATTTCTATTTTACTTGTATTATTATTATTGTACAACTCGTTAATGGAAATTGCTACTTATGAAAATGTTTGAATATTTCGCAAAGATATTGCGAGGATACATTTATGATCCAATGTGTCCACAAAATTGGAGGGACTCGCAGTAAATTAGAGAGATTCGAATTAGAGAAATCAAACGAATCAGTTTAACCCTCGCATAACGGTGGCTGGGTCTACGGTGACTCGTTTGAAGTCCTACTTCGTGAGTTATAAAGTTAGCCTATACGGCTACAATTTGGCGATCAAAAATGGAATCATATTACGTTTCCAATAAGAAGTCAAATCGGTGACGAACGCACGTTATGAGTCAGTTCTGAAGAAGCAATCATAGCGAATGGTCGGAAGTGTATTTCAGTGCATTGTTTTCAGTATTTTTCATTAGTAGTATTCTTTAGTTTTGTAATATTTTTCATTTTTTGTATTCTCTAGTTTGTTTAGTATTTTTCATTTTTTGTATTTTTTAGTCGTTCGGTGTTTCCCATTTCTTAAAACTCAAAACTTCCAAACTTAAAACGATCGAGATGTTTTATTTGGCATAGGCAATCGACAACNAAATATAGCGCTAAATGTAGCAATTGTCACAATTTTGTTTGTAGCAAACATAAATGCAATCTAACGTATTAGATACAACGAAAATAAATAATATTATTTATAGGTAATAAAAGTAGCAAAAGGTGTTTTTTTTTTCCTACTATCCTATTGTTGTAACAATCATAATAAAAATACAAAAAAATAAATAAAATTGAACCAGCTACTAACGACTACATATAGGCGCACATCGTTCCACTGGAACGTGTGAATGTGTGTATATATGTAGTCAGTAGTTTGGGTCTCGCGAGACCCGGCCACCGGCCAGTACGGTCCGTCATGCGAGGATATAATCAAGCTCGACAGTCCCGTTCCCCAAATTGTTACATTCCAATTGGGCTGTTTCGCGCAAATCTCGCATCGAGAATCAATAATTCTATGCAATTGGAATGCAAACTCACTCGTATCGCCTTAAATAAACAGTAACATTAACAAACATTTACGAAGGCTTGTAATGGATTGGAAGGGTCAAGTTTAAAGTATTTACAAAGGATGTAACGCAGCCCGTCTGATCCTCTTCCCCGAGAATTAAAAGCGGCGAGAACCGTGAATGAAGGAACAGCTCGGGCTCGTGAAAGGTTCAACGACCCGTCCCAGATATTGTTATAAAATCTCCGCGTTACACACTTGATCACGTAGTGGCCGACAGGCTGGTGGGCGGCCGACGAAAGAAGAACGCACGAACGAGAGGCGAAAGCGTTTTGCGAAAGCTTGTACTCCGCTTGTACTCGACTCTCCTCGTCTCGTTTTCAGAGTTAAAGCGAGCTAGGGTCGAGTGAGATTAATTCGACTACCGCGAACGCGGTGAGGAAGACGAAAGGTTGTCACAAGGCAGACAAGACGGGGCCGTTTACGAAACGTTTTACGCCCTAGCTAGCGAACACGCGAGAGTTCGACGAAATTAGACAAGTCCGAGAGAAATACGCGCCTCGTTTCTCACGCGGAGACGCGACGTGGATAAAACGAGAGGGACGAGTGCCGAAAGGGACGTCGAAAGTCCTCTTTCTTTCTTTTTTTTTTTTTTT
>NW_025110273.1:668260-674790 GCF_011392965.1 Frieseomelitta varia | reverse complement strand
TTTTTTTCGACGATGAAATTTATTCCTCGAAATTCCTATAAATACAAAATAACGCAACGCTCTTGTAGTGGGAAATTTACGACGAACAAAGCTGTGAAGATTCACGCAGACCAAACTTTCGAGAAATATCGAACGTGCAGAGGCTTTGGAATACGGGTCAGATTAGTCATAACTAAACTTTCGAGCGACCAAAGAAATGAAAGCAATCGAGAAACACGTGAATTACTTCGTTGTTACGATACGCGTTGCGATGTTCGAAACAATTCTAGGCTGGCTAATATAAATACGCTGAATCATGCAGTTCTAAAGAAAC
Source organism: Frieseomelitta varia (assembly GCF_011392965.1). Taxonomy (NCBI): domain Eukaryota; kingdom Metazoa; phylum Arthropoda; class Insecta; order Hymenoptera; family Apidae; genus Frieseomelitta; species Frieseomelitta varia. The sequence goes on along the minus strand of NW_025110273.1, from coordinate 674,477 downwards.
TCGGAAACTCCTGATTGCAGAAATTTCTCAACTATCTCAATTTCTCTTCGTTTCCCTTAAATTTCCTGTCTTACGGAGAAACCGGCGAGTTACGCCTTCGATTTAATTAAATTAAACAGAACTTTTAACTGAATCAATTTCCTCGAAATATCTTTTGTTACACCATCTCTGGAAAGTTCCCTGAATTTTTCAATTACGAGTGTGCCTGCGCGACTGCGATATTATAATTTCAATCAGTATCCAGTTGATTTACCTGATATTAATTAGTAACAAAGAATAAACGCAAGTGTCAGGCAAGTTTTTTTTTTTATTTAATGTTATCGATATTCAACTTTCCATGAAAAAAAAAAAAAAAGTTATGAGCCAAGATCTTTGGCTTGCTCTTTTGCATCCTCGCGTCTCCTATTTTCCTAGACAATATAAATCAAACTTGACCCATTTCCACGCCCCTCGATCACTTATATAGAGCGTTCGAGAAGCACTTAATATCTCGCGCTTAAGCTCAGTCCAGAAACTCACCTACATTCCTTTCTCTCCCTTCCATCTGCGGAAATATTCTCTCGAAGAATCTATCTCCGTGGCGGTGTAAAAAAGAAAAAAAAAAAAAGAGAAAAAAAACTGGCACCTAGGTGATATCTGTAATCAATCACCTCGGTTCGTTCGTTTTTTCAACGACAGCGATTTTTACGACAACGCGCTCGCGACGAACTCGGGAAATCCCGAGGAAGAAAGGCCGCTCGAGGACAGGAAACGATCAAACTGGGTCAATTGGTCGAGACACGAGTTCCTCCAGGGAGAGAGAGAGAATGTAAAAGGGAAGTCGATGGTTGAATAACCGGGCAAAATCGTGCAGAGGTACGTGGCGAAATCAGTTTTCACGCCGTACGAGGAAAGTGGAACGTCAGCTGAGTGATTCTACGTTATATACGAGAGAAGTTTGTTCGATAGTGGATGCATTTATGGGGATCTCCGCTCTGCGCCTAATTTCCATCGAAAGTTTAACAACGACCCGGACGAGTTTTGTTGGGTGAATTGTTTCGTAAATTGATTCGAATAAGAAGAACAACAGGCAAACAGAGTATCGAGTATCATTATCTCTCGAAAACTGTACATGCATATATACATCAGGTAGTACGTAGTTAGAAAATACGAGCTACGAGTATATTTCCACATGCACTTTCTACTTCGCCACTCGTCGTGTAACATCCACTCGTTAAAAAGTTATGCAAGAGACGATCGACACACATGCGCGCAATAAATATTTCCATTTTCAAGAAAGCACGAGTCATTCAAATGTACGGAAATAATCTACATTAACAAACAATATGGATATTCTTTTCAAACGCTTTTCACTCGCTTGTTTTACAGGCGGTCCTCCACTTTCGTATCTAATTGGCACGAGATTCGAGAACCGCTTGTATTTTAACCACCTGCGCCGGCAACTGATTGCGGACCGTAACGAGTGACCAATTGCTGGTGATATCGCTGGAAGTAATAAATTTTATTGTTCGTTTCGCCTGGGTTACACTTGAAGTATACTTGAAACTGACTGAAATGTTGCAATTTTGGGACAAAAAATTCTCAACGTGCGCGTCATTCCAGGATTAAGAAATTAAAGTAAACGAGAGGTTAAAGCAAACACGTCATTCCAGGATTAAGAAGTTAAAGTAAACGAGAGTTTGCAATACCTTTTCAACACGCTCGCTTATTTGCGAGTAACTAACGTCTTGTTACTTTTAAAACAAACGAGAGTTTCGAGTTTATAGTACGAAATACTATTGTACGAAGTGTGAAAAGTTGCTTTGAAGAAATTCTAAATTCGTCTCAACGTCTGTTACGTCGACGCGTTCGTACATCCTCTGTCCCATTTGCCACGGGATTAGAAAGATCCCGCGGTTGTTCAGAGCTGACGAGAACGTCTCGTCGATGAGCTCCGAGAAACAAGAGAGCGTAAAAAAAAAAAAAAAAAAAAATCTGCTGCTTTCTACTACACGATGAAAGCAGCTATCCATTTCGTCGACACGAACGGAAGGATACCCTTTTGTTAGACGTTATCCATACCGGATGTTGCGTCGCTGCTACCTGCCTGAAAGCCGCTTCCTGCGTGCTGCCCGACATATTCCCTCTTCCCCTTGCTTTCATCTTGCGTTTTACCGCGTTTCATGTAGAATATCTGATACCACACGCGAGAAAACACTTCCTTCCTTCCTCATCCCCTTCCTCGTGATTCACTCGTATTTTTATTCTCTTTTTCACTTTCCCTTTCGGGTATATCATCGCACGTGAGGCTGCTACCTTCGACTACAGACAGTACGAGGAGCAACAACATACTGGAGCATGTACACATAAATATAGTCTCTTGTTCAAAAGTTTGGAGCAATCATTACGAGAACTTCGATCTAGTCAATTGAATTTCTTGACGAAAGTACGTGAAATACAGAGACCGAATCGGTATTACAGATAAAATACCGGCGTTTTTTAGGTTACTATTTGATTACGTTTGATGAAACCGAAATGGTGCGAATACCGGTACGATGCTATCAAAACAATGTTAGGTAGATGTATTTCGGTATAATACCGGTAAATAAAATATTAATATAGAAAAAGAAAAGGAGGCAATGATTAAATGTTTTCATAAAGCTGCCGATAGTAAATTTGATGACGCTTATACACGTATCCTATTATTATTTCTAATACTAATTTAATTCATCATTGTATCTCCATACAATGTCTCACAACACAAAAATTTGTGTTACTATAAACTATAATGAATGTTCTATTATATTACTAAAAAATTGATCCAAATTTACTATTATAAACAATCGAAACCCACAACAATATTTTGAAAAGCATGATGTCCGAATATTAATAAGAGTCACTGTACGTAGAAAATGAAAAATGCGTTTTCGTCAGTTACGCGGTACCGTACCGGTATATATTTCGATATTTTTACCGTTGTGGACATCAAATACCGATAAAATACGTATGAAAACAGCGGTATGGCCGTCTTATACCGGTATTAAAACCGATTTCCCAAATAGCGGTTGTATTACGATAATATGGGAGTAAATACCGGTATAATACCTAAACCTCAAAATATTTCGGTTTTCAGTCTCTGATGAAATACACGCCAGTACCGACGCTAGAAATTTCCATCAAAGAGACATTAAAGTGAAAAAATAGAAAAGACTTGTGGTAACAACAAATTTGCGCAAATTTTCGTCCACATATTTCATAAAAAAAATCATTTGTATCTCTAATAAAAATGCACTGCTTCGTATCTACAGAAAATTATAAATGAATCATTTTGACCACTTTGGTAGTTCTAGAGTGTTAGGTAAAATATTGAAACCTCCGGTCCATCTATGCCGCGAACTATTGTTTGCTGACATTTACAGACGGTAACTTTCAAACTTTGACATTTTCTTAACCCATTTAACTGCAATTTCCCATTCCTCGCCTAGTTTAGCGGTTTAATATCCGACAAGGTTATTCACCGTGGAACCTAATTTCACCACACTGTCGCGCGTCTCATCTGTCAAACGTTCGCGTGAAAAAAATTTCATCATTTTCTAAACGAGCCACTTGAAGCCTTCTGCCTGTTGCCTCTGACGCTCGCGAACCCAATATCGCCAGCTCGTACGTCTATTTTTATTAAGGTTAGTCCTCCGGACGCGTGCATACGTTGACGCGCAATCTCTCTTGACCCATATACCAAAAAATTTAATAAAACCGGCAGGCCCGTTCTCATCTTTCGCAACAAGTTCGCGGCATCCGGCTCCTCTACGTCACCGGCGAAAATTAACCTGCCTGAACGCACTGGTATCTCGCGACAGCTAAATTTCAGAGCATCCGCGTCCTTGGCACTCGAGGTTCATCTCCTCCGATGAATCTACGATCTTTCTCGCAAAGAGCAAACAAAGAGCCCCGTCTAGCGTTTCGACGAGCTTCTCAATCTCGAAAAACTTCGTAATTGTTGGCTACACGGTAAAGCTACGTGAGATTTAATTGTTTCAGTCCAGTCACGCTGTTTCGATTTCGCGTCGAACAGTGCCACGAAGCGTTTGGTCGCGATGCTAATGTATATACAGAGTGGAAAGAAAAGTTTGTCCTAAGTTGGAAAGAGAAGTTTGTTCGTCAGGCTCATCACAGATGAATTTTACACCGTTGATTCGATGAAATGAATAAAGAACCTGCCGCAAAATTGACTTTGATCTTGAATTTCACACTTTTCTTATTTTGTTTTTTGCATTGTATTCTACTCGTTACAAAGGTAAAACTTTCCCAAGGAAACCATAGGTCGCTAGGAACTAATAAAGTTCTCTTGAAGAATGACAAAGTTTCTCAATCATTTGACATTGTGGATGCGTTCTAACAGCGACTTTACGGCTCTGGACGTAATGTATATGGCGTGGATGTAACGTTTATAATTCGAATAATGTTGACATAGTTTTATCATTTGATTACTTAAACTCGCGCTGATGCTACAACTATGAAACCTAATGCGAAAATCATGTAAAACAAACATTCGCGCGTCCAAAATCATAAAGTCGCTGTTAGGACTAGCACGCGTCCGCAGTGTTGACTTTTCTGACATTTTTCAAAAGAACTATCACGTCGCGATCTACGGTCCCTTGGAAAAGTTTTACCCTCTCGTGACGAGTAGAATATAATGCTCTTGTTCCAGTGGGAATCTCAACAGGCCAGCTAGTCGAGAATTTCTCTCGATTCGCAGTGAGCGAATAGGAAACGAAATTTTCCATTTTTTTTTTTTTCGCGATTTAACGCGCGAAACGTGTATAGAGGCAGAATTTTCGACCGGTAATTCCGGAAGTTAAGCCCGAATAGCAAATTAGCAAGAGATTCACGTTGCGCCATTCCGTGAAAACACGTTATGTCAATGGAAATTTTAAATCCAGCCAGCTACCCGCCGCCGGTGGGATGCGCGGCGATGGTAAGCTGCTTAAATCGAGAGCTTTCGCGAAACACCGGGAGCTTTATACCCTCCGGCCGTCTTTCGTCGAATTTTCGCACGACCGAACAAACGTTCGTACACGGGGCAAGTACCGTCCTGATGCAAATCCCGGTCCCCGGTATTTTAATATCCAGTGCCGGGCGTTAATTCATACCTTTGATTCTCGCCTTCGAAAACGGCTTTCAACGTTTGTTTCGACGCAGTTTTGCGGAACGCGGAACATTAGGATTGACTGAATCAGGTGGCGAATGAATCTCGTGTCTTCGTGACTATATTGCGAGTAAAAGATTTTTTTTATTAATTCCTCGTTCCTGTGAAAAGGAAACTATCGATTCTTAAATATACTATATTTTGATTTAAAGTATTATTTTATAAAATTTTTGACCTATAATTAATTCTTATTTATAAATATTAATAACAATACATAAATATGTAAACTTAAGTATATCCTATCGTGGATTATCAAATTAAGTGACAAATTTCCCTAAAAAGATTAAAAGACCGACATATTACTTTGTTTTAATGATTCAACATTTAGTTATAAAAATTTTATTCTTCAATTAATATAATAGGGTATCCAATCCTAGTTTATTATTCAACTTTAATATATTTGAATATAAAAATTTATACTATTAATATTAATTTAAATTTCACCTAAAATTAATAAATTTAACATAACAATTATTTTTATTATAACAAAATTTACAAATTATTAACTTATGATATAAGTCTGACCGCTATTGCTGGCACTTTAATTTATCATTTTATTTAATTTTAATTCTTCCCTTTTAATTTTCATTAAATTATATAGAATCTTTTATTAATTTTATTATATATATATATATATATATATATATATATAAACAAATATATTTAATATTAATAAATTTGCAAAATATTAATTTAATAATTATATTTATCCTTCAGTCAGAAATTGAAATTTCTGAATTGCATAATCAAGCCTCGATCGATTATTTTCACCACCACGCACGCTCGAAACTGAAGAACCCGGTCGATCGAAAGAATTCGAAGAAATTCGATCAAAGTCTGCGTTTCTTGTGTGGATATTACATCGGACGATCCAGTTCCTCCGGTTTCCACATAAATTTCCGCGAAATTGCCCCGCGAGAAGAACTGGAACCGGGTGTGTTGTGTGTGTGTATGTGTGTGTGTCCCGGTACCGATTACCTCGGCTCTCAATAACGAACGATCGTCCGTTACAGAAACGAGCAAGCGAAAAAA
>NW_025110273.1:647706-668220 GCF_011392965.1 Frieseomelitta varia | reverse complement strand
AAAAAAAAAAAAAAAAAAAAAAAAAAAAAAAAAAAAAGAAAAAAAAAGAAAGGATCGCACCATTGCAATTTCCAATAATTGCCGACGCGGTTAATCATAAGCAGCGAGAAAAGTCCGGGGGGGCCGACTCGACCCCGGCCGAGAAAATGGCGGATGATTGACGCGCTAATAACTCCCGGACGTTCCTGTAATTGTTGCCAGCCCGAATAAGCTCGGTTTCGAACGTGAGCGAACGCCTGAGCCGGGGATACGAAGGCGAGGGATGTGCTGTGCATACACCCGTACAGCCAGTTTCTAGAGGCCGAGATTCCCAGAGGAAAACAGCTCGAGGGTGCAATTCGCGATCGTGATACGCCGTTGAACCAACGCCGCAACATTGTACCCGGACACGATTAACGACTCGCTCGTAATTGGTTGGCCGGTCGCTCGAAACGGCCACGATAATGCGCGAAACGAGTTTAATGGGGTAAGTGGATCACGGGCGCGCGGGATAGAGCCATTAACAATTAACCGAGTCCAGCCCGAGTGTCATCGTTCTAAACCGACAACGCAATGTCCGTAGACGCCGGGGATTTCGTGAAATTTCGACTGGTACTTTACATTTCACCCTTAATAAATGTTCTTTTTTTTCTCTCTCTCTCTTTTTTAGTAGAGAAACGCTTATCTCGTGGAAAGATTTGATGTTTCGAAAGAATTTGAAGGGCACGTTCAGCTTTGGTACGAAAGCAATAATTAGTCGTGTCGTTCGTTGTCAATTTTGTTAAATTTCGTCGAAGACATTCTGATAGACGTTCTGATAAACGTGACATTTTCTCTCAATTAATATTTCGTTTCTTTTTTTTTCTTTTTAGCAGAGAAACGCTTATCTTGTGAAAAGAAAGGAAAGTGTTCTTGATATTTCAAAAAGAATATGAAGTGCACGTTTAGCTTTGGTATCAAAGCAATAATTAGTCGTCTGATTCGTTTTCGATTTTGTAAAATTTCACTTTCGTCAAAGACATTCTGACAGAAACGCTACATTTTCTTTTAACGAGTGTTCTTCTTTTCTCTTCTATTTTTCTTTTAGCAGAGAAACGCTTATCTTGTGAAAAAAACCGAGTGTTCTTAATATTTCGAAAGAGAAATTTGAAGTGCACGTTTAACTTTCGTATTAAAGCAATAACTAGTCGTTCGACTCGTTGTTCAAAAATGTAAAATAATTTATACGACTGTAGAATCGCAAGATAACGAGTTACATGTACACATCTCAAAAGAGATAAGAATCGTGAAAGGAAAAAACTGATCGTCAATAACTTACGCTCTTTTCCGTGGTGTTCTTCGATGTTATTATCGTTGTATAAACACTTTTAAGTATAGTGTGTTATCTAAAGTGTCGATACAACGTTCGGTTCGCGAGCCAACGAGGGAATTATTGTCACAAAATCGTTGCAAAAATAGGTCCTTTTTCTCTTTGCCAATCGCTTAAACTGTTTCGCAATTAAAAGTGAAAGAAAAACAGAGCGAAATGAAAAATTCTTTAAAAAAAATCATGCCCGCGAGATTCTTTTTTTTTCACTGTTTTCATTTTTTAAGAACTCGTTAAAAAAAAAGATCGATCCTCGTTACGACGAAAGGATGTAGTTCCAAACGATCTGCTCCGATGGGACTCGTAATAATTAATATTCCCCTCCCGAGAAAGTTCGATCGAGCTTTCTTTCGCTTAACTTTATGTCTCGAGCACGCATCGGACGTACGCACGATGGAAGAAAGTTGGACGACGGTGAGCAAGTTCTCCAGGTACTTACAGGTGAAATTTTCAACGAGCAAAAAGAAGTATGGCTTATCAAGCGTTTCGAGTTTCGAAATTTCATGATCCACTTTATGCGCTTTAAACGAAGTTTCAACGGCGAGAGGCAACTTTCTAAGGCGATTACTTCGTTTTAGGCATCGGTCTTCGCTTACACGTTGCACTAATCTCTCTACTCTCGCGAAAGATTTCCCATGAAATGGCATGTTTCAGTCGAGTCGCGTTTTCAGCAACGATCCTCGCGATCCACGCCAACAGCGAGCCACGTTCATTTGTTTATTTTTACTTGGCCAAATTAAATTTTCGCCGCACAAATGGCAGAGCACTCGGCACTGTAATAATGTATAACATCTACGAGGATGTTGAAATAATTAATAATCCTTACGTTATCAACGAACATCGAGCTATTTACTAATTACTGCACATCGCGGAGCATGGCGCGCGAATTAACGAGGGGAACGAGCGACTTGGGATAGTTTAATAAGCGGGGATGATTACAGCAGTGTCGAAAATTAATTTTGATAATTAAACACCAAAGCAGCAGGTTTCAACGTTAATGAAATCACCGCTACCTCTTACCACTGTTTCCGTTAGAGTCAATTCAAATAACTGATCGACACTCGATGGTAAATTTTCATTTCGACGGGCCACGTTGCAAGTTAACTCAGCACAAAAGCAAAGGTTAATTGCAAATCTGTCATGCTTTCTCAATTCGACACGAAATTACGGCGGAAACTGAGTTCTCAAATGAATCTAATTTCAAACTTTTCTTCGAAGATAATACAACGGGACGTTGAAACGAATAAAATCGAATTTAAGTCGTACAAAGATCGAATTCTGAAATACCTCCAAATGTTTCCATTTCGGTATCTCACTCCGTCCGATCAAATTTCTATTTCCGACGAAAGTAGCCGCGAGTTGTCGTATGCGTGACACACAAGGCTTATATAATCAGAGTGACAGATAGATCTCACACATTTCCTTTGAAAAATACTCGAAGATGCTCTGAACTAACTAATTTCTTCTCTTTTGTAATTTCTTCTCTTTTTCATCGAATTTATTTAACGCTAGAACACTAGAGAGATAACTAAGCCATCTCCAATAATTCCGTCAGAAACGTTAAATTAAGAATAAAATATTTGTAATGGCATTGAAAGTGAAAATAAAAATGTCGCTAATGACCTTGCTGTCGATGCGACATTAAAGAAAACTAGAAGAAGAAGAAGAAGAAGAAGAAGAAAATAAAAATATTTTCAATACGATAAATTGCAGAAGTTGTTATTTACACGCTTTTCGAAAAGTCGAATTTAAATTTTTGAAGATACATTGTCCTGCGGCCTATAAAATGTCAAATTCACAGAAATTACAAATTGACCATTTTTGGTGTAGTTCTTTCATTGTTGAAAAAAAAAAAAAAAAGGGAAGACAAACTAGACTCGTACTTTTCAACAAGCTGACGCAAATGGTTGGACACAGCATCATCGCCACAGGTGAAATCGTTGTAGTCGCCGTGTCGTTTGGAGAACGCCTCGCAATTAGAAAATGCAAAATTTACCTGACGGTGGGGAGCAGCCCCGGCAGAGCGGTGTTTCCGAGTCAAGGATCCTCGCCGCTGGCGTTTTACGTCACAGGCCGCTATTTTTCGTCCCACAGAAGGCGCACGGTCACCCACGGAATCCCCGAGACGGTCCACGTCCCCACAAAGCCGTTGCACCGCTGAATGGAGCATGCTGCGAGGATCGCGCGCGCGGAGTTAATTTTAATGTGCGGTCGAAGGACACCCTCTCCGACACCGGGTGACAAAAGGGTTCATTTACGCTCCTCCGTCGTGGAGGAAGCGTGAGCGCGCGAATCGACACCGATCGTCGTGCACTCCGAGACTTTTCATCGAAACGAAACTGCGCGTTTGATTGGCGCGATCGTCTGTTAACCTTCTAATTACTAACGTCCGATATATCGGCGTCTATATAATATCTGAGAAATGTCCGAATGTCCGATATATCGACGGTGTCTCTCTTCTTGTTTTGAGTCTTGCTCGAGTCTTTATTTGATTTGATTCACTTTGAAAATACAGGAACTGTGGATTTGCTTTTATGTTATACGTGTGAGAGTCGAGCGAAGGCGTGAATGTTGTGAGACAATTGCGTGATGCGTTTTTTGTTCAGAAGCGAGCAGAGGAGTATTCATTGCGAGCCTGAGTTGAGAAGTGATATTGATCGGAGAGAAAGTGAATTCATAAGTGATAGTTATTATATACGTTATTCAATTTATATATATATATATATATGAGAGTGTGTTTTTTATTTAATTCACTCACAGAAACTACAATAATTTATAAGGAATAGTATACAATAATTTATAAGTGAATTCATAAGTGATAGTTATTATATACGTTATTCAATTTATATATATATATATATATAAGAGTGTGTTTTTTATTTAATTCACTCACAGGAACTACAATAATTTATATGAAAACAAAATTTTTAATTAATATGAAAATAAAATTGAGTTTCGCCTGGCGATTTCAATCCGTCCACTAGCGAAGGCGCATTTAAATACCCCGTCCTTAGAAAGTTAATCAAGCTTCGTCGTTCAAAAATTTAAACATCAAGGAGACGGGAACAATTTTTTTTTTATCACTCTTCGGAGGGAAACCATCGATAACACTCGTCGTCAGAGTCAGAACAATTCGTTGACTCGATTCTTTGAAGAATGGAATTACTTTTCAGATTCGCTTGTTGCACCTGCTTTGTTTGAAATCCACCCAGCGGTCGGAAACACCTGCCGATGATCGACCAACGACAACCTGGTTAGAAAAGGCGCGCGGGACAACGCGGGGGTTTGTGGAAACGGAAAAGGGGAAAGAAAGGGAGGTGCAACGAAGTCCAGGTGCAAAACAGTACGATAGTAACGCGTGTTGCAATTTCGCTCGATGAATGTGCCTGCACTCTCGAGAACCCCTGGCAAGGGGAGAATTTATTTTGGTGGCCTACACGAGACGGACGAAAATGAAAGTGGACAGGGTCGAATCGACTGTGATTCGAGGGTCCACGAATCGGTGTGCAACGAACCGGCTCGATCGCGTCGATTCCATCGCCTTCGACTTGGCCTTCGACGTTCCCGGAGCGACGAGATTGTTCGCCTCTCGACGTAGATTGATACTCGCGTTTCACGCGACACGCTCGTTTCTTTCAAAGTTTGAAGGTGACTTTTTTTTTTTTTTGATTAGAAACGGAGTGAAGAAGATAAACGACGGTGCCTCAAAATCGAACAAAGGAGTAGGATATGCCATCATTACCGAGAACAAGACAACCAGATGTACGAGACAGTTGCACAAGCGAATGCAAATTTGTTTGAGCTTGAAACTGAAATTCGAGTTCTTAATGGACACAAATCTATACTACAAAATATGAAATACCATACAAGTACCTAGTCGCTGCCCCGATGTCGATGCGACTTTAAATCTGCAGACAAAAAAAAAAAGAAAAGAGAAGAAAAGATGTACGAGACAGTTGCAATTTGTTTGAGTTTGGTGCTGAAACTTGCGTTCGAAACGAATTGGAAGATGCAGGTGAAACTGTGGGAGTCATACACCAGGATTTCTATTGTTCGAATTTTAAAAAGTTACGGCACTAGTCACACACGTACAGAGTAAACCACGAACGACACGGGCATTTCAACATTCTGCGCACGTGCTGACAGCGTTCTCCTCCCTCGCGGACAAATGTAAAACGCTTCTGCGGATCTGTCTTAACTACCGTCATCCTGTAATCGAGTTTTCCACGCGCTTAATCACGCACGTTCAACGAGGCACACACACACGCGCACACCGATGTAATTTGACTCTCGAAATGGAGCAACGATGCTTGCAACAAAACGCGAAACGAAGCTGTCTGCCTATTCCTCAACAGCGTGACACACCGACGAGAACCACTTGGATAAAAACGAAACAAAGGTAGAAATTTAAGTCGGTGTAACATGAAACGAGGAGCTCGATAAAAGTAACTTTCTACTAAAATTTAACTTTATCCACATATGCAGCTTCATGCATATCGAAAGAACATTCTCGCGGAGGAAAAGAAGCGATATTCGATGATATTCCGATCCGTCAATTTACAATGGCGTCGACGAATGATAAATTGCACATCCGAGCGAGTTAAGCGAGTTCCGTGAACCGGAGAAACGAACAGAACGCGATCTACGAAATGTTTCCTTTCGCTAAAACGCCTAATCATTCATGGTGCACGAACAGGTGCGAGCTCGCGCAAGCGACGTGCACGCCTTTATCTGTCCCGCAGGCCGATAAACTCGTCCCTGTTCCGACAGGAACCAGTTCATTTGTCCAGATACCTAGCCTAGCAAAAGACTTTCAGAGAGTGAACCGACTTTTTTTTCCCTCCCCTTAGTTTAGAATTCGTTCACGCTTCTACGATTCCTTTGCGCGAATACCTGCCTCCGAAGAATAAATTGCCGACGCTTATTTTCTAAACAGCACGAGGATTAAAATTCAAGTTTCTGTGTCCAAGCGTTTCTGCGTCCATTCATTCACGCGCGACTGAAAACCCGATAAACTAATTGCGCGAGGCTCTAATCCGAGTAACAGTAACAACGAGACAATACCGACTACGACTTTATCTTTCTGTTTCATCTTAATGGACATCGCTGTCGCATTAATTTACGGTGCTACTCCTGCGCCGCCATTTCCGTCATTATCGTCGCTCGACGTAATTCACCGCGTAAATAATTCCCACCCTGGTTCTAAAGTCGCTGATTGCTTCGAATTTCTCCCGTTAGATTGTGTGATTCGTCACCTCCTGTAACCTCGGAACACGGGCAATCTACAGATAACAGGAAGTAACGAGAACAACGTTGTAAAAAAAAGAAACGAACTATTAACCTCGCAGCTATAGTGCCGTTTTTAAAAATGTGTATTTACTAGTATTGTCGCTAGAACGACGTTAGATGACGATTGTACTTGTCAAGCACAGAGTATGTACAACTGCTAATTATAAAATTGAATTAAATTACAGAGAAACACTAATAGTTCTTTTGTTTTTTTTTTCTAAATCAATAATTTTATCGTTCAACTTGATAGTATTATTTAGTATCATTTATTATTTATTAAATATAGTATTTAAAATGTATTTATAAAATTTAAAAATATACTTATTATTTATTAAATTATAGTACTATTTATTAAAAACTTGTACATTCATAATTTTCTTATTGAACTGATCAAACATTTGGAAAAGATAAAGAGAAATTGGAAATTTAATTTATTCTTTCGTAATGATATTTCTTAAAGCAAGGTACAACACATAATGGCACTTCGCATGTCAAGCAAGAGTATTTAGATTCTTTCTGTGTATTATTTTTTGAAATCCACAAAAAATTTAACTCGAGCGACAAATGTACTCGTCACACAAAAAAATTTCTTTACGTCATTTCTTTACGATGAGTATACTCGTCATTTACAGCCAAGAGGTTAAGGAGAGATAATAACTCCGCGAATGTTCTTCTACAGAAAATCGTATCGTTCCACGATAATGAAATTAACGCAGCACGTATAAAATGGTTAACGATCGATTCGATCGATCGATCGAGACGAAACTGCCGGCGTGTGCAAGAAACGACCAGCTGGGACGGTAAAAATCGATCGAGCCCCTAAAACAGGCGTGCCAACACGATCTTATTCGGTGAGACCAAATACGGGAAGGGGGACGAAAACGATAGAGAATAACTGGTTTTCACTTTCATACGCGGCACGAAACGAACCGCTCGCAGACAGAAAATGTGGCCGGCCAGATACACCGCCGCTGGAAAGATCGTCCCGAACAAAAAAGCCAAGGTTTCTTTGCGGTGTACGTGACTCGTGCACCGACTCGCGCAATTCTCCCGACTGCCCGCTAAATCGTTCGACCATCGATCTATCCTGTCTCGATCTCGACCTCGAACTCGGATTAGAAGTCGATCTGTCTGAAAATTATTCTTCTTGTTTGCGAGTCTTACGCTTTCCAACATCGATCTTGAATCGTGAAAATCGACTCTGGATTAAACACATTGGCTCGCGAATTGTTATTAAATTTTAAACGCCCAATTTCTAAATATTTAACGCTTGAAAATTGAATCGCGTATTTTGAGGTTAGAAATACTGTTGTGAAGAGGAAAGAGTCACGCGTTCGATAGTCAGTCTCGATCTCGAACTCGAACTCGGATTAGAATTTTCGATCTGTCTGGAAATTATTCTGCTTGCTAGCGAGCCTTACGTTTTCTGAATGTTTGGAAATTAAATCATGGACTCTGAGTTTATGAAAAAAAAACACTGTTGCGCGTATAATTTTTGGTATTATATACATACACGAGTGAAGTTACAATGAAAAACTAACTTTGTTCGTTTGATAAAAATCTCGTAGCTTCGGTCGGCAACTGTGACTCATCCGAGTCGATTGTTTCCCGTACACCGCCTCAATAGCACGAGCAACAATGACCATAAAAAAAAAACGAGGACAGATTGAATGGAAAGAAATACAAAAATTCCCCAAATTAAAAAGATTTCGTAGAAACGAAAAATCGATGCGACGTGCCTCGTATGTAAACCGTGCAACAGATACACACTAACAGTTCAAAGAAGTAATGGCTGTAACGTCACGAGAGGCATGCAATCGTACTGAAACAACGTACACAAGAAAGTCTCGTTAAGTAACCTATAGTAATGGCACAGCCGTGTACATATGAAGCCTTGGCAAAAACTATCGAGAACCCTACAGAGGCAAAACCGTGCCACTTCTTTCTCTCTTTCTCCCTTACATTCCGACGTAAACCACGAAACGCCGATCAACGAACAACAATATCGAATACCTAGAACACAACAGTGTCGCCACAATCACACAATGTCACGTAACGCATTGTTGTCCTCCTCTGTGTGTTTGCGTGCGTGCTCGTGTGTACACGACAGGACAGACTTGATCTTTTCACTGGAAGAGCTTCGAAAGGAATTCAATTTCGATGCTGGCGCTCGATCGTTGTACCAACGAGCTCGAGGCATTGTACCAAAAATCAAGCTCGACACAAACGTCTTCGTACATGCGCAGACACATACGCACACATACACACGCATTCTCTCGTTCTCGCTTTCATTCCATCTTCATTCCACGCAAACAGCAGAGCTCGTCGATCGTCGATCACACCGTACACACTGTACACACCGGTACCCACCGGTAAAATCTAATCTACGCCTCGGTATCTTTGACCGGGCCGTTCACACAGATAGGGGCGACGATATTTCTTCGGAGCGTGCACGGGAAACGCGAGCCGCTAGATATACCGCGAGAACCCGATTGTCACCCGTTTCGATTTCGACAGAGTGGTGCGGACTCGGACTACATTACCGGCTTCTGTCGGTTCTCGTCTGGCACACGCACCGTTGGCCTCGCACACTGAAACGTCTCGTAAACAACGAAACGAACAAACGCGCCAGCGAAAACGAGCAACACACACGGCCTGCGTTCGGCGGCTAGACACCGGAGGAGCACGTCTATCGTTTCGTACCGTCGCGAGGGAACATCGGAACCGGACTGCACGAAGGAATCCCCGCTTGGCGGACGTAGGAGGTGGAAACTAGTTCGCGTCGCCGCCGCGGCCGCAACCGTGGCGCTGCGCGTCTGTCATACTATCGCCAACACGGATCAGCTGATTGTTGTGATCGTAGCGTTTTCACGGGACAACCAAGAAATACGAAACTCGGAGTCTCGTTCTCGAGTCTGCAAGCTGCGCTCCGATCGTTCAAAGATCAGAAGATTCGAAAGGACACTGAAACGTTTAACAGCTTGCGCTAGTAACTGGTTCACGGACCATAACGAGTGACCAAACCGTATACAATAATTCGTCTTCTGTTTTGAACTCATCGCGGCTCAATGCGTTGAAAATTAACGTTAAATCTGCAAGGTTGCTCCTGTTAAACAAAGAACAAAAGTTTCATTGTTCTAACGACTCAAAAAGGGCGAGACATCAAAGTTATAAAATTTAATTTCAAATTTAATTTCGTTGCGTTTAACTGTTGCACAATTCGTTATATATATATTTCTTGTTAATCCGAGCAATTCTCTGGTGAAAAGCTTGCGCGTATTACTCCATATATTCGGCTTTACATCCCGCGAGATCTAAAGGATCTCAAAGAAGATCGTATACACGCCCGCTTATATAAAATCCGCTTTATCCGGCGTAGCAAAACAACGTTGTGTATCAAAGAAACGGACATCAAAGACCAATTAAGAAATCCTGCGCGACCAACAGGCGACAAATGCGACGCAGCAGCAGATAGATTGCCCCGAATAGAGCCTTGGCACGCGTTCGAGCCCTCCTGCACGCGCAGATTATCTGATCTTGACATCCTGGTCGATAATGCGGCGAATAAAACGATCGGGAAATTTACGCCGGTCATTTTCTCTCTCTCTCTCTCGTCTTCCGCTTGAAATTATAGCGTTATGCTAAGCAAACGACCGGTTGTCCCGTCTCCGTTTGCTCTCGTTTGCACGCAAAGGACGGTGAAAGTGGAAACGGAGGCGAGCGAAACTCTCGAGAGTTTTCGAAAACCCATAGCTCCTCGAGGAACGTAAAAGTGGCGCGCGCCAAGTCGTCTGCCCGCGACGAGACAACCACGAGGAGCAAAGCCAAAAAAGACGAGCGCGACGAGTCGGAAAGATCTCGTGGAAAGAAGCATGGACGTGACACGCGAGCAAAAAGGCATCGAAGTGGAAGAGAAACAGAGAGAGAGAGAGAGAGAGAGAGAGAGAGAGAGAGAGAGAGACGAGCAGCACGAGCGTGGTGCTTTGTCTCTCGGTTGGAGGTTTCCTTGGACCCCATAGATCGTCAGAAAATTCGTTGCGGAACAAACGAGGTGAACTCGTTTTTTGACTCGAATTGAGCAAATAATCGCAAACGTAGCTTCGAATCGAATTGCACTTTAATCACAGTTTACAACAATCCATCGATAGTCTCGTTACGTTTGACACGGATGATCCTTCGTTCCGTGCTCGACTATGTATACTATACCGATTATCATGCCAGTCGATTTAATTATCTTAAAACTGTTGCAATTCCTTGCTCGATCAAATAGTAATAAATTCGTATCGGTAGATTACCTTGCTATTGTGAAAAAGTGTTACGGCACAGTCGTACGCCATTCAGCGAGTCAAGTCGCAATCAAACTTGACCTTTTTCAATACTTATGGGAATTTTATGAAAATGAAATGTTCCACGCAGTGGATGCTAATACTGTTAAAAGCGCTTAATGACACGAAGTCCTTTATGAAGTCTAATTACATTACGCTCGTTATACAGACGCACGCACCGCGTATTTCCATGATCCAAGTGTAGACGGGGCATTTTATTAGTCTCGCAAAAAACATTCAAAACTTGTTTCGCGTAATCAAGCATAATACGTTGACTCGTACGGGTAATTACACATGCTTTGCATGCTCTTTCCAGACGAAACCTATTTGCTTGATATTTTACGTGATAGTCGTTTTGTTTATCTCGTTTCTGTGTTTAATTTAGCGTTCGAAGTTTTTCTTCTTCGATTATCAGCATCTGTGATCGCACGCGAGACATCGCAATGCACGCAATGCGTCGATTTCACATTATATTCGGCAAGACGATCGCGTAAACGAGAGGCAATTGCACAGCGAAAGATCCGAAACTGTTCGAGCTCGGCGGTGTTAACGAAAGATATAAAATTTCATGGACTGTAAAAAAAATTCAATGGGACAGCGTTCCGCTGAATTCGAAATAAAATAGCAACCGCCGGCCACTGCCAGCGTGGATAACGAGCACGTGTATACACAACAGATCGTAACCACACAAGTTCATGCTGCTTTCAATTAGAAAAAAACATCGCGTCGCGTCATTTGGCAACGAGGCCACGAGAAATAAAGAACGAACTCACCGGCAAAGAATCAGGCTTTAAAGTCGCTGGCGAGTAGGGATCGATATGTGTAACCGCAAATGCAACTCAGTTTCAATGCAAAAGTTTGGCAAACATAATTTCCGTACTTACGTACAAAGTACGATATACATATACTTGAATATACACTTTATATATATATATATATATATATACACAGTTACGGACAAAATTGAGTGGACAAGTAATGGAAATAGATATAAATTAAATTCAGTCAAAATAGTACTATTATTACGTACTTAAGTTTCATATATTATATATTATATTTTATGTTTCATAGATTATTTAGTGAATAATTGAAATTAATATTTACATTTGTATTGAAATAAGACATACTTAAAGAAAAACTTAGCTGATTTTCGAGGGACAAAAATAAGTGTAATAAAATATATAAGAAATATAAAACTAATATTTAGTGTTACCACCCTCTGCTTTAATAATTGCTTCTAAACATCGTAGGTGCTATTTATCAGATTTTCAATATAATTTTTATCGATATTTTCAAATTGCAAATTCTTAAAACAATCGATCTTATTCTTTCGTTTTTCTAATGGCACTTTTGAGTCCAATACACTCCATAAATTTTCAATTGGATTCAAGTCTGGACTTTGTGCCGGCCATTCCAACAATTTAATATGTGAATCCTCGAAAAATTTAGTGGTCTTTTTAGCAGTGTGCTTCAGGTCGTTGTCACTACAAAATAAATTCTTCTTCAAGACCCAGTTTTAGAACTGCCTCTTCTAAATTTTCGTTTATTATTTCAATGTACTTACCAGCATTCATGCATAATCATATATATGTATGTATATATGTATAAAGTAAAATATTTACTTCGTTTTATATATTACATTTTATACATTTCGAAACGATATATTATAACGAAATATTTTTCATTGTAATTTATTTTTATTATTATTTATTCAGTATCAATTTAATAATAAAAAATAGAAATAGAAAAATAATAATTGACATTATTACAAACATATAAAACGAAATAAACATATGTTTTATATATATATAATATAAATATTTATAATATATATATATATATAAGAACAAAGTATCGAGAGAATCGTTAAGCACGGCATTTTCGTCTGCGGCGTATTTACATTTGCGTTAATTCGACTTCGTTTCTCGCGCTGCCAGAAGGAACCGCGTGCAACGATCTCAAACCTAGCAGACGCCATTTATCTTTTCTCGCCGCGGTCTGCACTTTACCTACCAACCGACTTAACGTGTTTGCTTCCATGCATCTACCGTGGCCCTCTCCTTTTGCTCGTTTACACCGTTTCCCATGGCAGATGCACCACACGCGAGACCACCGGTCTCTGCGCTGCGTTTATAGCCGTATAGACGGTATTTATTTTTAGCGACGGCTGCAACGAGCGCAATGGCTGTCTCACAGCGGCCTGTGTTTCGCTCGCCAGCCGCTACGGCCGCTAACAATAAGATGGATCTTATCGTTAGTCGTGTTCGCGACGAAAAATACAAAATCAAACGCTAATCGATGGTAAATTGTTATTTCTTCTTTCGTGCGAAAACATCAGGTCCAACGATTACATCCTTGATTCGCCGCGCAATTTGACCACCAGTTTTTTCTCCTCGGATTCCTGGGGAATCAACAGTCCTTCTCCTTTGATTCGAAGGTAAATCGTCGTGGCGAAGTTTGATCCCCGTTGTTTTATTACTTGTAATCGCGCTGTTAACTTGAAAGGTGTTGGTTAATACAGAGAGATCTACTCGGAATGTGTTTTTAAAAGTGTTCTTGGAAATTGGAACAGTTCTTGATGATACAATAATTGATCGAAAAGTAAAAATAGGGTTGCCCCCCCCCCTCCCCCCTTCAACCGTCCATTCGAAGAACATCACGAACGATCCGTGTAATTTGTTCGTGAAAATTCCCATTATTTCCGAACTCGCTCGCTCGGGAATACAAAATCGACGGAATAATAAAAAAGTATCCTCGGTATCCGCGGTAGAAACTGGTTGGAAAACTCTGCGCGCTTGGTCTCTCTGCTTCCATTCTCTCTCGGCAAGAAACTTCGTAAAAACAAAGCACGAAACGGCGCGGAGATCGATTCGTGCTCGGTAGAGCAAAACGAAACAGCGAAGTTGGACGAATCGCGTGGATTCGCTTGATAAATGGTGCGGAGCAAACAACGGGGGAACAATCTTCGTTCCCCAAGTTACGTAATTCCCAAAGATTGTTCTTCGATCCGATCCGGATTCACGTCGAAATCGACCACGATGACGTCAGCTACGTGCCATACGTGTCATCAAATCGTTACACTTCTCTTCATTCGACAAACTCGTACAACAAGCAACTAAAGCAGTACCTTTTCCTTTTTTTTTTTTAAATTAAACTTCATTTCATTAAGCCTTCCGCATTTTATGTACACAGGGTGGAGAAAAAAGTTTGTCCTCGATTTCAAGATCAACAGTTTTCTTTTGCATCGTATTCTACTTGTTACGAAGGAACAAGTTGCAATCTAACAGTTCTCTTGAAAAAGTTTCTTAATCATTTAACATTGCTTTACCGTTCTGGACGCATGGATGTCTATATTATCACAATGTTTATATTCCGAATAATGTTGGCTGATGCTACAATCAGGACAAGTCAAACGTTAATGAAACCTAATAGAAAAAATAGAGTAAAGTCGCTGTAAAGTCGCTGTTAGCACGCACGCGTCTGTAGTATTAAAGGATTAAGAAACTTTTTTTTCATTTTTGAAGAGAACTATTAGACTGCGACTTGTGGTTCCTTAATCAAGAAGAAAAGAACCCATGTAATTGTCAATATAAAAAACAATGCACCGAATAACTTTCTGGTAATAAGAGAAAAGAAAAAAATTGGACTTTTTCATTTTCTTTTTAAACAAAAGTTAAATAAACGACAGAGAGCAAAATTTTAAATCAAATTTTTAAACCGGTCAATGAATTGTGAAATAATCACTGCACTGCAAACTCTCGTACATTTATAGGGAATTGAAAGATTATACGAATTCATAGATGCTAACAGCACAATACAAAGATAAATTAACCGCGACTTCTCGCACGATTAGGCAACATTTTCACCCAACTGAGAGTCCGTCGTTGCCGTAACGAAGTTCCTTATTATTTCACTCAAAGTGCCTCTCTTCGTACTTGACCCGTTGACACCTATGTACCTAAAATTACCTTCGCAATTCGAACCTCGGTTGTTTCCGCGGAAGATAACCACAGAAAGAACCAAGATTTAGACCAGAGCCGTTATTAGAACCGCAAACGAACGCGCGGAGGAAGAAGGAAACGTTGAGAACACGAGGCAGCCGCGCAATGTATTTAACGTTCTGAAAGTTTAATCGGAGGCGGTACTTCTCTGTTTTCCTAAGTAATAAGATTCAACTTACTCTTTCTTTGAGGCAACGTTCAAGTTCGACGAAGCTTCGCCTTTGTGCAAATTGCAGCCAAAGGCGCGCCTCGAATCTTTGGCCGGCACGCGGCAGATTTAATAAACGATTAACGATAATGAGAAACGCGAGTAACGTGACTTATGCACTATTTCGTCGGGGCTACGAAAATTTTTCCATGTAACGAGATTAGCTTTTTTTTTTTTTTGTTTTTCTGGCTTTTGTAAAATTGATCAAAAATATCGAGAATAATAATAATTGTGGTAATTAAATTTAGAATCATGGGTTATTAGTGACGGCAGGATTTACGATAGGGCAGGTATGACTATAATAAACGGTATGATCCTGTGTCTTTCGAAGGCTTTTTTTCCCAGGATCTTCTTTTTGCAACATTCTGAGCGAGTTCGTAACGTTCTGCTGTCTCTTCGTGTTTGGAACAAGCGATTAATATATATTCAATGGAGTTAGGTAAGTTGGTTCTATATTTGTGATTAGACAGAAATGTGTCCTGTTTGTGTAAACTATTCTTATTCTTGTTTTACTGATATTTCTGTTTCTCTGTTTAGCTGTAAATATACACTGTTACGAATTTTGCGTAGCTTGGTATTTGGAACAAGCGATTAATAGATATTCAATGGAGTTAGGTAGATTGGTTCTATATTTGTGATTAGACAGAAATGTGTCCTGTTTGTGTGAACTATTCTTATTCTTGTTTTACTGATATTTCTCTTTCTCTGTTTAGCTGTAAATATACACTGTTACAAATTTTGCGTAGCCTGGTATTTGGAACAAGCGATTAATAGATATTCAATGGAGTTAGGTAGATTGGTTCTATATTTGTGATTAGGCAGAAATGTGTCCTGTTTGTGTGAACTAATCTTATTCGTGTTTTACTGATATTTCTCTTTCTCTGTTTAGCTGTAAATACACACTGTTATGAATTTTGCGTAGCTTGGTATTTGGAACAAGCGATTAATAGATATTCAATGGAGTTAGGTAGGTTGGTTCTATATTTGTGATTGGGTAGAAATGTGTCCTGTTTGTGTGAACTATTCTTATTCTTGTTTTACTGATATTTCTCTTTCTCTGTTCAACTGTTACGAATTTTGCGTAGCCTGGTATTTGGAACAAGCGATTAATAGATATTCAATGGAGTTAGGTAGATTGGTTCTATATTTGTGATTAGACAGAAATGTGTCCTGTTTGTGTGAACTATTCTTATTCTTGTTAGTGATATTTCTCTTTCTCTGTTTAGCTGTAAGTACACACTGTTACGAATTTTGCGTAGCTTGGTATTTGGAACAAGCGATTAATACATATTCAATGGAGTTAGGTAGGTTGGTTCTATATTTGTGATTAGACAGAAATGTGTTCTGTTTGTCTTAACTATTCTTATTCTTGTTAGTGATATTTTCAGCTGTAAATATACACTGTTACGAATTTTGTACAGCTTGGTCTTGCACTTTTCCATTTCTTTTTTTGTCCCATAGATTTTATTCGTCGCATTGATGAAATATACTTTTGGAGATCTTGAGCAAATCTTTGGAGCCCCAATTTACCATCGAAACGAAACTGTCGCGTTAACTGTCGCGTTAACTCAAAATTAATACCTCCGAATACTGTAATAAATGTGCTCTAAACCGTTACTGAAATAAATTGTTCTCTCGCGAAACTCGCGATCCATCGTCAACGGAACTTGTACACGCAGCAGGAGCCACAGCCATTTCGTGTGAAAACGATCGGTTTTGCGTGGCGACCTACATACGACACGTACAACGTGCCATCGGCCCTGATGCACTTCCAGGAGCGGCCCGCATCCACGACGAGCGACGACCAGCGCACACCAGCCACGTAACTTTGGCGCATTAACCTGGCTCCTGGCCATACCGCGTCATAAATACGGGTTAACAATGGTCAGCCGGTGGCGTGGCCCGCCCGTGGCAATAACGTGCCAGACACTCGGAGAACTCGCGCTAGAAGGGTGTTACGTGAGTTGTTCGCGCAGTTGTTCGAGGATTGAACAGCAAACGAGCGTGCAGAGAGTTATTTTTGCGAGGCGAGCTATTGCTGTCTACTAACGAGAGACGAAACGTGCGGGGAGAGCAATTTCGGGAATGATGTTAGACGGGCAGGTGATCCATCGCCCCTTTCACATCCTAGCGTCGTACCTTGGCTGATTAGGTCATTTCATTGGACAGCAAAAGGATTTATTGATAGATAAAGTAGCTGGGGAGTGAATGGTTTTTCAGTAGCAATTTATTTATTGAAATTGTCTTGCTCTTTGGCTAAAGAATTTAGAAGTTCCACAAATATAAATTAATTAACAAAGTTTAGAAGCTATATTTAATGTAATATAATTATTATATTAAATTATTATTTATATGATAATAATATTAATATTATATTATTATGAAAATATTTATATATTATATTTATATTTATTTATATATTATATAATATTAACATATTAAATATATAATAATTAATAATTTAATTTAATATAATATATAATATTATAATATAATTATATTAAAATTATATTAAAATTAATTATAATTATATAATATTATATAATAATTTAATTTAATATAATTAGCGAAAAAGAAGTTGTTTAAAATAAGTGCCGGTCAAGGAACTGTCCTTTGAAGTAAATTTCAAAATATTGGACAACAAAATTGGAGAATAATTCCCAGTGTAACAATACAATCTTAAGTCAAACACCGCATAAGTTTTCATTTTCGTGAAATTCGCACCCTCTGTGGAAATCGAAACGGGGAATGTGCTGAAGGCAACCTTTGTTCGCACGAGTATCTCGTTCCGCCTGATCTTAATTTTGCAAATTACACTCCTTCGGTTCTCCAAAGCGTGCAGCACGTCGACCGACGCTTTACGAAAGTTACGTTGGAAAGAGGAAAGCAGGTCGGTTGTCGAAGTTTCGAGAAACGTCGCGGCTTTGTTGCGATAACCTTTGCCTGCATGGAAACTAGCTGGTTGGCATCGGTCCCGCGCGACGATTCCATTGATGTAACTTCGCGCGAAGAAGTTGAGGCGCCTCTAACCTGCCCTCGACGAATCGTTGTCGGGTTTTAAGTAAAAGCCAACGCGAACAATAGAACCGCATTTGCGTTTCGGTAACATTGTTGTTACAGATACCTCGAGGTTGATACGACACAATTATAACAATCACCAAAAATGACACTGGAAGTACAAAAGCAGTGATGATTTATGATTTTTGTTTTAGAAATTTCGTAGGTATGTGAACAGTGCGTTTGAAATGATTTCTTTTTTTTTTTTTTGTAAAATGTAAATAAAAGTTTGTGCTCCAGTTTTTCACTCTAACGTTTATTTTCCAGTCGTTGGTAGTTCTAGCGTTAAAGGTGGAAAAATATATTCGATACGGAGTCGCTAAACGTAATTCGAGCAGCGTCGAAGACGAGCTTTATCGAAGGTAATCGACGAATTACCGTGAATCAATACAGTCTTCTCTCGGTACGTGTTCGAAGCTCCTTGGGTCATCGGCACGATCGATTGCATTCCGTCGGCCCATTTCCCGGCGAAATTGCTCGGAATTCATGGAGTCCAAGCATTGTCCGTGGCTCAGACAATACTCGAGATCTGGGGCAAGTTTAACGAGTGCCGCGAAAAAGCGAAGTTGCCCGTTTTCGTGGCGAAAGCCGGGTCGAGTAGCACTCGAGTCGTGTGGCTTTCTATCGCCAAGCCGACACGCGAGTTCACACGTGTTTGAACCTACTTAACGAGCGACTTGCGCCAACTGAAAAGACTCCAAGGTTTTCGAAGGTTTGTCCAAACCCTTTTCATAAATGACAACTTGGAAGATATTTTATACTAACAATAAGCGAGTCACAGACCCTTATTTAAATGCTACGTAAAAACCAACGTTATGAACGAAAATCTACAAGATAATAAATAATTTCTATCAAGAAATTCCTTCCAATCAAAAAGAAAGAATAATAATGGCTCTATTAAGAACACACTAAAATTTTCCATGAACATCCAATTAGAAAGAATGACCCTTCCTACTGATATCCTAATCCTATACAAATATCATAAATCTGTCACAGACCGACACACTCTATACGAATGCACAAACTTTGGGTAGAGAAGATTGTATAGGATTAATCTACTCTTACTTCCCAAAAGTATCCGAAGAAAACACGTCGACAATTGATGGACAAAATCTGTAAAATATAAGTATCATACAAGTGACTAATGATCACGATGCCGATGCAACTTTAAACCTACAGAAATGAAAAGATTTTATTTTTTTAAANAAAAAAAAAAAAAAAGAAAGAAAGAAATTTCTTTCAACGACTGCAATTCTACCGAATGATAGCGAGCGTGAATTGATCGTGATGGATCCCCATCGTGCCCGCCCATGCCCGTTTCCCGTTTTATTTAACATTCCGAACGGCACCATGCTCTCTCTGTTGGAATCTTTGCATCACAATTCCGAACGATATCGCGCAACCGCAGCCCATCGAGTGGACGACAGATCGGGGAATTCGAAATACGGCCTAACGAGGTACGAGCTCTCGCTTGCCTCAGGAAGAAGATAATCTCGCGAAGGTTAATCTCCAACGCGAGCGAAATTTGCATCGGGATCAATGACGAAATCATTCTCGACGAGTCTGCGATTCTGCCTTCCTGCAATTTCTGATCCTTCGTTTCAATGGGACTTTGACCTTGTGTTCGTGTAGAATGATCGTTGATTTCGTTGTTTCGTTAATTCTCGGCTAAATTTAGAGTTGGAGTATATTCCCACGGTTTTAACTAATTGAATATATATATATATGCATGTGTGCAAGAGGAATGGACACATTGTTTGTTTTTCTCTGACAGACGGACGTACACGTGTATCTCGAAATGTAATTAACTTCATTTCAAACCGCAAATTCATTGCGTTGTCTGATAGCTGAACCGAAACGGAACAGCAACTGTTTCGAAACGAAATAATCAAGCTCGAAAAACACTGTGCAAGCTTGTAAAAATTTGTCTGAAACGTAGAGAAGCCTTAAAACTGTGTCAGAATTAGTTTGCTAAACTTCACTGCTGACTTGAGAACATCAAGTCGTCTTTTGTCGAAAAAGATAAGAATCCTTTTGCCTGAAAGATGGCAGAGAAGAAAGAAAATGCACGATCGAAGTGAAACGATCAAAGAGGAATAATTTCGTCATATTTTTCTCTGCCATCTCCGAAAAATGGAAAAACACTGTGTAAAGCTCGTCAAAAATTATCCGACACGTACGATGAAGAAGCTTTAAAACTGTGTCAGAATCGACTTGCTAAATTTCACTGTTCACTCTCAGAATATCAAATCGTTCTTGGAATTGTTTTTTTTTTTTTTTTTTTTTTTT
>NW_025110273.1:618324-647272 GCF_011392965.1 Frieseomelitta varia | reverse complement strand
TTTGAATTTTTTTTTTTTTTTTTTTTTTTTTTAATCGAAAAAGATACGAATTCATTTGCCCGAAAGATGAAAAATTTTCGCGGTTACTTTATAGCCAACGTAGTGCATATGAAGACGACTCTCTCGGCGGTGTAATAACAAAGACAAAAAGCTTCCAAGGAAGTTTCTCTCCACTTCGTATGCGCCAGCAAAACTTCACACATTCGCGAGGACACGCGTAATTTGAAGTTACGGCGTAAGGAAGTTTCGCGCTTCAAAATTTCGATCCACAAATAGTGCTCTGAGTGAGACCGATCTGTTGGTACGTGGATCGCGCAAACGATCGTGGAACGCTCCTTTAGAGAAAGAAGTGCCGAGGAATGCTCGACGTTCGTGGACGTTCGTAAAATGAATCGCGGAATCGGGCGGATCGCGTGCAAATACTCGAGGAATGAGAACTCGAGGCCTGATAATTTAATAATAACCGCAGGCCACTGACAAAAAGGAAACCGGGAAAGAGGGGAAAATCGTAAGAGCGTGGCTCGCGGCGATTCGCCGAAAACGAGAGACACGAATTTCTATTCGTTGCGTGTGTGTCGAACGCGCCCGAGCCGGAAACACGCTGGCCTGTTCATTTGCCTCGGCAAACAGCAGCTGCAGGCGGAATCACAGCCGCGTGTGCACCTATTTGAATAATTAAGCAACAGCCTTACGCAAATCAGTTGAACGTGAATGCGTTCGAGCCGGCATGACGAGGAATATCGAGACTAATAGGAAAGAAATACTTTCTTTTTTTTCTTTTTTGGTTCTACTTCTGTTGGCTAAAGAAGTAGAAAATACTCGTAAGATCGTGGATTTTATTATACGTCGTTTAGAGCGTGGATGTAAATCCAACCTTTTTTTAAATCTTCTGGGCCTCATTGGCCAGCTAAAGTCTGTCGAGGATCTCACATGGTTTACATTCATGGTTTTTTTTATATATAATAGTTCAATGTAAGCTATATTATTAGGCGTATCCATAAGTAATGTAACAAAATTTCATTTATTTAAGAGTTAATACAGCTTTAATCCGTATAATATAATTTAACAAGTATACACTGAATGTCGACATATTTAACTAGAATATAGATTATGTTGTGACAAATTAAATTATTGTTTATTAAATTTGAGAAAAACGATATTACTTACGGGTAACAATATAATAAAAAAGGTATGATTATTCATGGTGAAAGTTAAACAAATATTCTAATCTTATTACAACACGAGCCGCACGAAGAGGTCTAAGAGTTGGAGACAAATCGTCGAAATAAAATATGAGTTCCCTTCCTCTGTCTCAACAGATCCCCAACCCGAGAAGGGAACGAAAATTCCCTCGCGCAAATTCTAGAACCAGTTTCATTCGTTTGTAACAATATACGAGACAGGTATTACGCGTAGTTGAGATCGTCTCGCGTTTCAGAAACGAAAAGGGCCTCCATTATTTCGTAAACTCGGCGATCGGCACGTCAAGAGTCGTAATCATTGGTCGTTAAACAAAATCGTATGGATCTGAACTCGTCATTGGTTCGCTCGCGAGATTTAACAAATTGCCATTTACGATACACAAAAAAACTCAAGTTTCATTCTTCAACACGTTGCTCGACGAACTGCTAGCTAGTTGCACGTATTTATTGTTACTTTCACGTGATCATTGAAAATTCATTGGGAATCTGACCAGCGAATAAATTGAAAATCTTTGCAGGACATGTACGTACATTGTCATACGCTGTGGATTGACCTTTCCTGACCTGTGAAATGGTCACGGCGTGAAGTTTTAATAATTTGTTTTGCTAATTTGCCGTTCAATCTGCACGACGCACGTATCAGATCAATATTGAGCGATTCATTTGCAGTGTCATTAAGCAATTACGCTGAAATACATGATAATTAATTGTAATTGATATTTCTCCTGATAATTATAATTAATCGCCGCGCCGACAATTTCGCAGATGAAACAGATAAAAGCTGTACGGTGTAAAACGTATGCAAATTTTTCCGTGAAGAATAAATTCCCATGTAGCATGAAATAAACAAATTTTATGGTTATTAACTTCGAACGAATCCTCCAACAAGACAGCCACTAATAACAACCACGCGTTGGCCGTGAAATTGCTCGAGATACTTTCAAATGTCTCACGAGCACGAATAAAATCAAGTAAGACACGAATGAGTTGCGCCCGTTCGATCGTAAAAACAAGTTTCAATCATCGTTTATTGCCAATAATATATTGTGTCCGCGAGAGTCTCGTCTATAGTCATAATTGCAAACGAACTTTTGATTTTTAAAGGATTTACGAAAAAAAAAAGAAAAAAGGAAAGGCATGTGTTGATAGTGCAGCGAAAGAAATGCCGATCGATTTGTAAATTAACCCCTCCCCGGGAAATTGCCATATTTTGCAGATTAGTTGTCAAGGTTAACGCGTTTATAAACACGGTTATGGTATCCGAGTACGCGTCAAGCTTCGAGGTATCGAAACCTTTGAGTCTAGTGGCGATTATCGAGGAAACGCGCCGACGCGTTCTCGCGGAACGCACGTAAAATATTTATAGCTAAGGTATAGTTAAGGCTTGCTTGCAAATCTGCAAATCAGCAGCATTCGTTACTTTTTACCTTTGTCATCCTCCTTCACTGTCAATTCCGGCGGGAACCCCCGTGGCAAGGACAAGGACTTTAACTCACCTGCAACAGAGGAAAATGCAAGGCTGCGATTAATACTGTCTCCCTTTCCTTCATAAGCGTATTCCTCATGCGAATTGTAATTTTAATTGAGACACATTCGACGACGAGTCCTACGTGTATTCTTGGCCAAACTTGGCCAAAATTGTCACACATGTCATAAAAAGTATAAAATTTAATCTTATTTCGAACACTACTACTGCATTCATAATCAATGACAAGTCACATAAGCTCAAACTTAATAATAGGGGGGATCTTAATAATTGTTACATTAAATAATTAGAAATCGTTATACATTAAAAAATGTACTTGCACTTGCACTAGTTCTTATATCGAATAACTACTACCGCAACGTATGCTACTGGTTTATTATCATAAATGTAATATAACGTACATGCACGGATGAATTTACTAATACGGGAGTAACGTCGATATTAACCACTTGCGCTGGCAACTGATTGCGGACCATAACGAGTGACCAAGCCGTATATACAATATAATTCGTCGCTTTCCTTTTGAACTCGTCGGTGATGATATCGCTGGATAGAAGATTATTGACAGGTAATAAATTTATTATTTGCTTTGACTATTTTTACTTAAACATACTTAAAACTGAGGAAAGTATTACAATTTTGGAGCAAAGGATTCTCGACGTGCGTGCGCAAGAGGTTAAAACGTGTTCTTGCGTTCTGTCGTTCGAAACGATCTCTCTTCAACATCCGTTCGGCAATTACCAACGACAGTTTCTCTCGTGGTGTGTACTCGGTCCCCTCGAGTCGGAAGAGCGGGGCCGAAAATTAACGAAAGCGTTTCCATCGAGTCCTACTCGACTCAAGTACACGATACGCCGTCGAGCGACCGTCCGAGTGAGGGCAATCCTCTCTGTTAAACTAATTTCGGCACCCCTCAGACGTGATCCAGGTACAGAATCCGAGTAGCGAGTCAGTTTCAGACATAAACTATCGAATGGATACGACAGATATTAATTTAAAAACGTGTGGAATAAATCGAGCGACTTATTTTTTGAAATCAAATTTTAGTCTCGTTACGAGCGCCGGATATATACGTTATCTACCGATATCCTGGAGCAATCACATGTTAAACTTTGGTCATCGAGACGAGTTTCACTTTCTTCTATTCGACAGTGGAATATTTTATATTTATACGATAAGAAATTATTGTAACAAGAAATCTTTCGGAAAAGACCGGCTATAGGTACAATTGTTAGTCTCTGAAAAATTTAAGGTTAGGCTTGAAAATTTAAGTTTGGTTTAGGTTTATATTTATTAAATATATTCTAAGACCTTGTCAAAATCTTGCCAAGAAATTCAAAAGAGACTCAGAACTTCAAAACTGATTAACGGACTTGAAAAATGATCTCGATCAATAGCGTGCGGTTCAGTCTTCTCCGAGTAGACCTTTATTATAGCGAATAATGTTAAAATGCACGCTATGCCCGATATATTTTATTGGCTGAAGAACTACGAATGAAATAAAAATACGACAATAATCGTGTCGACGGTAATTCGTTCGAAACACGGGCGCAGCGAGCAGTTTGTGTGAACAACGAGGCAAGCACGGGATTACGCGAAACAATTAAGCCGCTTCGACGGCCCCGATCTTTATCAGGTTGATCGCATAATTCGCGGTTTTCGTCGTTAACAATTAAGCAGCCATCGCCTGGAAACGCGAGCCTGGAGGACACCGCCAGCTAATTAACCCGACCGCCGTTATTCTCTCGTTAACGATCGCGCGAGGAGGGGAAGAAAGAGGACACTCGTTGCATCATGAATTAATCGAACTGTTATCGCGCCGGAATATCGGGCAACTTTGCGCCATTATACAGGGTGTTTCGTAACTTGTGGGTACCCACTTCGGGAGCTGATTGTACGCCTAAAAATAATGAAAAAAAAAAAGTCATACAAATATACGTCGTATCTGTCTTCGTTCATGAGATATAATGAATTTTATAAACAGGGCAAACTCTAGTAAGCTAGTTTCATCAGGGATGGTATATTCAATTTTCGTAATAATCATAATTGGGATGAAGAAAANCCCACGTGTTATTGTGCATTCAAGACATCAACACCAGTTTAGTTTAAACGTATGGGCAGGAATAATTGATAAATTTTTAATCGGACCTTTTTTTCTTAGTGGGAAACTAACAGCCACAAAGTACGTTGATTTTTTGAGCACGCGTTTACACGAAATATTAGAGAAAGTTCCAGTCGATATTAGATTATTCGTATGCGGTTTATGCATGATGGAGCTCCGCCGCATTTTAGCCGAGTGGCCAGGCAATTTTTCAATCAACACTTTGCAAATAAATGGATTGATCGTGGAAGTCCTATTGCATGGTTTGCTCGTTCTCCGGATTCGAATCCATTAGATTTTCATTTGTAGGGACATTTAAAATCTATTGTATACGCAACATCGATTGAACATGCTGAAATACTACGAAATAGAATAGAGCAAGACTTCCGACAAATTCGAGAAACACCAGAAATGATAGAGAGAGTAACCAGATGAAAGGCAAGACGCGTGCAGGCTTGTCTTCAAATGCAAGCTGGTCATTTCGAGCATCTTATGTAAAAGTAATTAAAACAGAAAATTCATTATACTCTCGAGTTTTGCAAATTCAAACAGGTTTCGGTTAAGTTAAGAAGTTTGCCATTATCTGTGAGGAAAAAAGAATACAATAACTTTTCACTGAAGAAATCAAAGAGCATTTTTTGTTCAAATGCAATAATCTGAAGTTTCTGAATCAGAAAGATACTACGAATTCACGTAACTTTTTTAATTACAGTTACTCTCCGCACGACGCGGATAGATAATTAACTTAGCGAGAAATTTGTTTAGCTTTGTGTCTTTGGTAACGTTGCCCTTTCTCAAACGACGCGTGAGTCGAGTATTAATATACTCGTTGCGTTAGCGAAACTGCGTACGAAGGTCTTTGCGAGTCAACTCGTATTACGAAACAAATGCAGGTCGGTGCGTACGACGAGCCGGGCAAAAGAATTCAAAAGCTTGTAAGAGAAGAATAATACATTTAACACATATACAGAGTGGGCCAAAAATCATTTCCTACTAAAAAAAAAAAATCCGAAATTTTCTCGGTCAACATTCGAAAGAAATAATTTTTAAAACACGAATGAAAAAGTCATGCTTGCACTTAAATTTAATAAATAAAATTGATAAAATTAGTTTTGTCTTATATTTTGATGTGAATTTGAATTGAATTTATTGAAAAGAAAAAAAAATAAAGAAAAGAAAAGGTTTAAACCATAGGCTTTACATATTTAGTCCATAGGTTTGGTTGTTACATGTCAATAGTGTTAGTGCGTTGGGTTGGTGATTAGGACCTTTTTGTATTAGTTGTGTGAGGGTTTTTGATCATGTACGCGTGTGTGATGTTGGAGGGGGTGTTTGATATTATTGTTTGGAGTCGGTTGTGTTTTTTGTGGTATATTTCGTGTTGGATGTCTGTTATACTGATATGTTGTGTAGGAGAATATTTTGATGTTTCGTTAAAAATAGGTGGGACGAAACTTTTGGCTCACTCTATATAATGGTAACGTTGAGGCGAGACGAACTTCCTCGCACCGACAAAATTGACAAAAACCACGATTCCTGAGCTGGAGGTAAAAACACGAGAAGAAAACTCGCGAAGAAAAACGCGATTATTTTCCATGGCAAAGCGAGTGGGACGAGTTCTCTCAGGTGAGAAAAGCCAGTTTCTCGTCGCGGGCTAGATCGGGTATTAGCATCGCTCGGCTCGGTTATTGTTACAGCCCGGCATTTTTGCGTAACCCGGTGAAAGCCGTGCACAACTCCTCCAATTTCCACGCGGTCGCTCCACTTCCTTCGACCCGCGCGTTCGCGCACAATTTTTCTAACCCTTTCGCGCTTTCCCAAATATCGCCTTGATATTAAGAAACAATGATTCTCGCTCCGATGACAAGCCAACGATCGGCAATCTTTCAACGTTCAACGAGCTGTTGATTCTTCGCGCTTTCTTAAAACGCGTCGATTTTGGTCAATTTGTTTGGATAATTTTATTATTTTAACACGATACGCTTATTGCAATAAAACTAGTTTTAATAAAATGGCAGTGACGATTTAAACGAATAGGAAGAGGAAGATCTGCTCGAAATGGAAACCGACTATCGGCTGGTAAATAATTTTTATCAGCGTCTTCACGCGTTGCATATATTGTACATGTTAGAAGATACGAAAATGGGTCGATGATAAATATTAATGACACGGTTTTTCCAATTATCCTTAAGGCCAAGTTCTTCCTCTAGATTGCGAAAATGTTGGAACACAACGTTCGTAAAATAACGTTTTAACCCTTTGAAGCGCCGATAGTTCTCACGTTCGGTTTTCTACTTCCGTCGGAGAGAGGTTTCAAATAATAGAATAGGTTAAACAACTATGTACAAGATTGAATTGTGTGACTGATGCTGCGTACTGTATGAGATGATTTTTTTTCTTTATTTTTTTTTTTTTTATTTAATTAGTCAGGATGTCTTGTTTGCAGTACGTTGGGCTTGGAGTGCCCTTTAACCTGCATGAAGACTGATATTATTAGTTTGTGGATATTTGTGTGGTTTGTTTGCATGATGAGGTGAGGTTAGGCTTGCAGGAAAAGTTTCAAAAATTAACAATAACCTGCAGGTTCCTCGATACGGTTTGATTCTGAAGGTTTTGGTTCGGGTTGTTCATTAGCTTATTGCGTGTTTACGTAATTTGACCTTGACTTTGAGTGGTATGTTTTCGACTTGATAGTTGCCTGTTTCCCTGATGAGGGGATCTTGATGGTTGTTGTAGGCTCCGGGTAGTGAGTTTTGAAATATACTGCTTGGCTAATTGATGGAGCTGTGCTACGATTGTGTTTCTCTGTTTACTAAGAATAATTCTAAGGAATTTGTTTTGTATCATTTGTATTTTGTTGATGTGTGCTTTGGCAGCAGAGGCCCAGACTTGATATCCATAAGTAATTATTGGTCTTATGCATGTTGGGTACAGTAAGATGTTTTTCTTGAGTTTGCTATTTCCGGTTATGAGAGAGTATATCCTGGATAATGCTGGGTAGGCGAGAGTAGTTCTTTTTTCAATGGCTTTTCAACCCATATGAGTTTATTGTCTAGTGTTATTCCTAGGTAATTGGCCGTATTGGTCTATGGGATGGAGTGTTTATCGCTCAACACTTTATCTGTGACTTTCAGGGAATGAGATGAGCTACGTGCCTGTATTTATATAGGCGGCAGTACCAGACTACCTCGGGCAAAAGTGTCTCTTAGAGGCTCTTTTCTTTGGTTTGCTCATGCCGATCCATGTCCCAGTCCCTTCTTCGATGCAGGAGAAAGTGCAATTAGAAGGGACGACAAGGAAATTGGAAAAGTCGCCTATTGCATTGACCGTCAATAAAATCCCTTGCCAAATGTTGGAGTGAATTTATGGCTGTGGTAACTGTCGTCTACTTGTCTGACTAGCATGTTCTGATCCAGAACGCTTAAAGACGTCTTTAAAATTTCCTTTCCAGGTACTATTGGCACCCATAGGCGCTTAACTTACTTCAGTCCCTTGAAATCCCCGTGAGAGGTGCCTATGGAGGCCTCACTTCACGTTGCTCGAATCAAACTGAAGGCGTCTACAGTTCTCACTTGGATCAGACGCAAGTGAATTCTAACTCAACAGTTACATCTTCTATTAGTGACATATTATTTAAACGTAATTATTTCACAGTTATTTCATGCATTATTATCTACATCATTTTACGTAAATGTTATTGACAATAATTGTAGCAAACTTCATGTTGGATCAGACGTAAGTGAATTCTAATTCAACAATTACACTTTCTATTAGTCATATATTATTTGAACGTTTATGATCAATTATTTTACAGCTATTTCATTTAATGAACTGGACTTCAAAATGAGAAGGTATGCTAATAAATTAATCACAAAAAGAAAACGCAAATGCGTAGTGTGTAGAAAACATAAAGGAACCGATGTTTCGAATTGTACTATACTTTAGTCGATTATTAAATATAATTATGAAATGAGGCGTAAAGTTACTGTTTTTAACATGTTCGCTTATTTTAAATTTACTATATATTTTTAACACACTAAAAATTCAAAAGAGAACACGAGTAAATAAATAACATTTGTTTAGTGTACTGCAATTCAATGTGTTGAGTATTTCAATATACTTTAATATACCAAAAAATTTCATCGTTCTCAATGGTAAATCATTATGGTGTGTCACAGTCTGTCGAAAAAGTAGCGAAAGGATTAATTGAAGAACGGATCTCGTTGTTTTTATTTTTCGAAAAATACTCCATGCTATTTTTAAAATACTCTATACCATACCACTTTTAGGAAGAAACTTCCTCTGAATCCTTCAAACGCACCACAGGATGTATATATAACACTACTTTCTGATTTACTGCAACACGTTAATTCAACGAGGATCAAATTGGCCATTGGTTGCCGTTTTCCTGTCAAGACAGATTATCCGAATCCGTCAGGAATCAGGCCAACGGCGAGCTCGGTCAAAAAAAAGAAGAAAAAAAAAAAGAGTACCTACCCGTGGAAAAGTTGTCTCGGATATTACGCCAGAGGAACGTCAGCGAGAAGCAAGGTTGCGCCGACGTCGACGTTGAAACGACCGGGGAATATGGGTCAGTCGTCGACGTTCAGCGACTGGGAATACGAATGCCGCGTCGCGTGAAAATCCCACATTCCCGGGAATCTTCTCGGATCGGACCGTATTGCGGTTCCGTTGCGCCAGTTTCCGCCAATCGGCGATCGCGTAAAAATATCGCTGGCCGGTATCCAAACGCGCCACCTTCTCGCGTAAACAGCCGAAAAACTGCGCGCGGACCAAGGAAAATCGGGGGAAAACACAGGGAGAAGAAGAGAGAGGATCCTTCTGTCTCTTTCGTTCGAAGGTTCTTTCCTATCGTCTCGCTCGAGTCGAAACTTTCGACGCGATGAAATTAGGTGAACACGCGTGGGCGGAGAGTCGGGATTTCGGCTCTACCATTTGGTTTCTAGGAGCTGTTGCTTTTTTCTTTCTCTTGTTTGTTTGGATTTGAAACACGATGTAGAACGCGGGAAAGTGGGTCGAGACGTTGTTTGTCGATTTCGGGAAGAAGTCGCTTTTGGACTTTTTGATTGGGAGCGGGGGTAATCGCGGAAGGACAGGCGCAAGGACACGCTCCGGTTGGTCCTCCAAACAGATTACCGGGGGATGCGGAAAATTTTCTCAGTCACGTGACCAGTGTGTCCTCTCGATCGGAATTGGATTACGACTAATTTCAATTTTTCTACGTTCAAAGTGTAACAGTTACAGGAACGGAGGTACATCCTCAACTACATTTCGCATGCTTTTCGTTAAACTCAACTTCTCACGACTCGTTACGCAATTCAGCCAACTTACACTTGCACAGTAAAGAAATGAAGAAATGCACTATAGGGAGAGAGAACAGGGCGAATGGTACTTAAGTCGTAATTTAAATGAATTACAATCTTATTATCGGATCAGTACAAGACTATACAGGGTGGAAGGATTGGATACCCTAGTGTCATACTTATAATTAAAAAAAAAAAGAAAAGAAAAGATAAAGAAAAAGAGAAACTAGTGTTCTTAATGTCCCACTTACACTCCACGACAAGACGATTGGTATCGTGTTCGCTTAACGAGGACAATTCGGGATCCAAAGTATGTCTCTGATGCAACCCTCTTCTTGGAAGGGTGGAAACCCTTCTTAGCAACGGCGCTATACAAACATCACAATCATTTCAACAAGGTTACCTTGTGCGGCGCAATTAGAGCGATTGAATCAAGCAAAAATCGCTAGTAGCGGCAACCCGAGGAAACGCAGAAAACGTTTACTCGAGCGAAAACGCGAGATGAAAGGAGGTACACACACGGACACTATACTATGTATAGTATGAAAAGAAAAAGCCGCGGCGAAACATTGGCGCGACATTCGTGAAACAAAACTGGGGCAAGGAGATAGAATCAAGCGAAAAATTGCAAGCAAACAAATTATATACAATTACTCAAGGTTGTACATAAGTAACAAAGAAATAATAATTGCACGTTCCATTTGTAAATACAGTAATTCGTTTATTTTAACCAAACCCATGTTTAAAATGCTGGCAGAATATGCAATTATTATTTTTTATTTATAAATAATCTTACGTAACTGTATATTACATGATACACGTAATTTGTAAGATGATAAATATCGTAAATACAAAGATTTGAGCAACAAACAACAAATGTGAAATTTTTGTGGCTGTTCATTTTGTTGCATCGTGAATTTATTATCATTTCAAAGTGAAATACGAAACATTTTCGGACATCAGTTTGTTCTCTTCTGCGAGTGTAAATAACCAGTTTATAATTTCCTATGAGAAATTTCACATAATTCTAACAACAGTATATTTTTTTAGACACTCGAATGATTCTTACCGATATTAATATTAATATTAACGTCGATAGAAAAAAGTTATATTTATTTATTTATATTTAATTAATTATAATTATAACATTGACACTGATAGAAGCTTGTGTTCTTCATTGTACCATTAACTATTAATTTTCTCGTATCTTGCGTTATAATTTCTTTGCCACGAATATTATACTTTCGGTCGTCGGTTGTCCCAGTGTTGATTTACACCGGGTCTCATTCACGCGAACGAAACATCAGCGTTCGTTCGAAGCGAGAGAGCGCCTGCAGCAGATAAGGGAGCCGCAAAACATATCTGGGAAACGCGCACACGTTTCTGGTTGGCGGAAGGGGAGGTGTGCGATTCGATTGAATTTCGTACCCGTTCCCATCGCGCCACGAGAAACAGTTTCGACTTTGCATTGTCACTCGCGGATGGTGTCCTTTTGTTCGGTTCTCCCCCGTCCGTTCGTCACGGCGTTTAGAAAGCGCGCACGGGAACGTCTCTGTCGCGCCTCTTATCGCTCATCTCGACGCATCGGTGTCGGAATTTTTCTTACCGAGACACTCTTCGCGGAGATCGTGGAAAAATCATACAGCAATGCTCTCTTGAGCGTCCACGATTGAGATCGAAAGCAGATGTTCAATCACTCGCGCTGGCAACTGATTGCGGACCATAACGAGTGACCAGACCGCTTTCCTTTTCTTTTCAACTTTGACACAGTTCAGTTTATTGTTTGATATTAAAAAAAAGTATGTGCAACAAACGAACAAGACTTATGTTACTATAAACTATAATGAATGTTCTGTTATATTATTAAAAAATTAATCCAGATTTACTATTATAAACAAATGTCGAAATCCACAACAATATTTTGAATAGCATGATGTCCGAATATAACTAAAGAGTCACTGGCAAGTAGAAAATGAAAACTGCGTTTTTCGTCAGTAAAGCGGTATTTCGGTATTTCTAGGACATCAAATACCGATAAAATACGTATGAAAATATCGGTACGACCGTCTTATACCGGTATTAAAACCGATTTCCCAAATAGCGGTTATATTACGATAACATGGGAGCAAATACCTAAACCTCACAATATTTCGGTTTCAGTCTCTGGATGTAATACCTAAACCTAAAAATATTTCGGTTTTCAGTCTCTGGTTCGTATCATTGAAAAGTGAATATCAAGCCTAACCGAATATTTCTCACGCGCGAAGGAGGGGCGAATCTTTCCTGAAAATTCGACGAAACGAGAATGTCACACGCTAAACACCCTCTCAGACACCTGACAACCCCCGAGCGAGCTAACTCGAGATATTACATTTCCGTACGCTCCTCTGTCGGACGACGAAACTTTCATCCGCGATCCGGTTCTCGTTTATTCCATCAACTTTTGACACTTCAGAACTAACAGCCGCGTGTTCCGGAGACCGGATACCAGGGAGGAACAGGAAGACTCTCAAGACGCGCCGATTAATGAAACTTCGTCGGCTCCTTTCACGGTTCGAACTACGAGTATCTCGCAAAGGGTAATTAATAAACTTCGTTAAGATATGAACTTTGTTGGGATATAGTTGGCAAGCTTCTTGGAAGTTTGAGATAAATATATATATATATATATTTACAAGTGATTAGTCGATAGATGTTCCAACTTGTAGGTACAACAACTAATACAAAAGCTCGACGTTTCAGTTTGATGAATAGCTGGGAGGGAAGAAGAGGAAGGAGGAAAGGCGTGGCACGTGTGACGAGGAAAGAAGACCACGATGCATGCATTTCCTGTGCGGTGCGTTAGCGTTATTCTCGCTGACCGTACAAGGAGGTTGAGTCATGCGACTCAACGTAGGAAGAGCAAAGGATGGACCTAGCCCAGTGTCCGATAAGACACTGCGCTCTCTATTCGTGTAACGCAATGTCCGGCTCGCTTTCCTTAACTGGGATCAATGACATTGTTAGAAGTGGAGTACAGATCGGGACTTCTCGAACTTTTTCCCCCTTTATCCCAGCAAATATCATCGCGACCCTTACATATAAACTACTAGGAATACGAATTGAAACGAATTTCATAATAAATTGTAAAGAAAATTTATTCTTCGGTGATCAAATTGGTTTTGAATTAATTTCCGGGAATTTCTTTAGTTTTGCTAAAATTTGCTAAGTGAAAAGCTAAAAAGTGGTAAAAAAAAATGGTAATTATTAATGGTAATATATTAGAAATATCGTTATGTGTCAATGAAATAAATAATAGTTGTTGCGTTGATATTATAAACTTTGTAATATTTCTTAATTAAAAGGAATAAACCTCGACAGATCCTGCGCTCTCGCGTTTTTTGAGAGATAGTAAATGTTACAGTACATCTTGATAAAGTACCAATAGTTTTTAATCCTGTGGTTAAAAAAACGCTTGGCATCATTTTTACATTGCACATTTCTTATTGAAATTTTGTTTCTGAATTAATGTTGAAACTGGAGTCTCCATGCCGACGAATTCAAATAAATCTGCGACATCTTCCATCTTTGTTCATCTTTACAATACGTCCGACTCTCCGAGGTCATTGTCATTCATCGGTAAATCGAAACACTCAATCTTCGTTATCTTCTGTGACTTGGCAACTTGGTTGAGGCTCGTCGAAGAAGGGCTCAATTTCACTCGTTTCGTTAAAAAGTTAGACCTAATTAGGAACATCTGCTAACATGATTACGAGCCGAGTCTTACACACAACACAAACGATGCTTGTTTCGGCGTTTGTCCGACAGCTTTGCACGCGACAGCAAAACCTGTGTCGCTGTCACCGGACGACACAGTGTTAAATTGCACGACCAAAACTCTCGCAGAACGAGAGACAGCGCGAAACAGAACGAACGAGACAGGCAAGCGAAACGTTCACCAGCTCTGAAAGTAGCTCCGTCCTCGGTACAGTTTCCTCGATCGCGGAGCTCATCCGCGGAGCAATTACACCGGCCCGGTTCAACCGGACATGGTTGAAACCCGCGGCGAGGGCTAATCGAGTTCGAGGCGAGCGAGCCACGTTACGGCATTGCAGTCGCAATTAAGCAACAGCGTACGTGCCCCCGATGGTTAAGTTTATACCCTGTGTAACCAAAGTACGGCAGCGTCGGATCGCGTTACGGCCCGGCATTGTCTCCTTGGATTACCAAAGCGGCAACCACCGCTAGTTTCTAGCCTCTACTAGTCCTTTTGTCCCGGCTCTCCTTCCCTTCTTTCGACCTTCGCACAAAAGCGCTCGGCAACTCGATCCTCCGACACTGTCAACGAGCCCGAGGAATCGATGGACGACGCTCTTCCAGTCGGGGTGACGCCTCGACGATTATAAATTTAACCCTTTGCACAGGCAGTGTTTAGCGTTGCACTTCGACACGATGTTAACCCTCTTGCGCTGGAATGACGTGCGACGCACGTCGAGAACATTTGGCCCAAAAATTGCAATATTTTCTCAGTTTTAAATATATTTGAATGTAACCTGGGCAAAACAAATGATCAGTTTATTACTTCTTTAATTATTTCTATCCAGTGACATCGTATCGACGAGTTCGAAAGAAAAAGAAAGCGACGGATTATTGTATACGGCTTGGTCACTCGTTATGGTCCGCAATCAGTCGCAAGTGGTTAACCTGCCACGCACGTCGAGAATTGTTTGTCCCAAAAATGGCAATATTTTCTCAGTTTTACGTATATGTAAGTATAACTCAGGCAAAAAGCAAATAATAAATTTATTACTTTTCAATAATTTCTATCCAGTGACATCATACCGGCTTTTTTAGTACAAAAAGAAACCGACGAATTATTGTATACGGTTTGGTCACTCGTTATGGTCCGCAATCAATTGCTAGCGCAAGTGGTTAACCTATTGCGCTGGAACGACCTGCCACGCACGTCGAGAATTTTTTGTTCTAAAATTGTAATATTTTCTCAGTTTCAAGTATATTTAAATAAAACAAAACAAATAAATTTATTACTTCTCAATAAT
This sequence comes from Frieseomelitta varia, assembly GCF_011392965.1. Taxonomy (NCBI): domain Eukaryota; kingdom Metazoa; phylum Arthropoda; class Insecta; order Hymenoptera; family Apidae; genus Frieseomelitta; species Frieseomelitta varia. The sequence goes on along the minus strand of NW_025110273.1, from coordinate 632,120 downwards.
TTCTATCCAACGATATCGTGCCGGCGAGTTCAAAAGAAAAAGAAAGCGACGGATTATTGTATACGGTTTGGTCACTCGTTATGGTCCGCGAAACCAGTTACCAGCGCAAGAGGTTAAAATTCCTCCCAGACAATATTTCAGTAATAATATAAATTCTATTTAATCGTACGTGCTCTATTGTACAATCATCGTGTCACACATCGTGCCAAAAAGTAAGTTACAAGAAAAAGCGAGTTGCTTGAATACAGTAGCGATGATGAATTTCTTTAGCTTCCGATCGTTATATAAAATTAATTTAGACGGCGATCGTTTCGAGACATCGAGCGCTGATTGAGTCTGACGATAGACGACATTGTCCATTTTCGTTTTCCTCGGTTTTCGTTTTACTTATTTCAGGTCATCCTGTCACCCGTTCGCCCGAATTTCTTTTTCCGATCTGCGAGCGCGGATTCAGAATTCATCGGCCAGTGCGTTCGCGCCCGATCGGGCGTCAATCCCCGGAAGGCTGGCCCGATCACGAGGGTTGGACACCGACGATTTTCACTCGGCGGAATCGCAGCCGACAGTGATTTTTAATTAAATGTACGGACGTTTCAATTAAAATCCTCCGGTGTCGGCGTTTCTCGCGTCGCTTCCCACCGCCACCCCCTGCCTGCCATCCCATCTGCTCCCTCTGTCCCGTCATTTCTCGTCGCCGTTCGTTCACCAGCACGCCCTTTGATCACTGTTTCTCGCGATCCTTCCCGTCGTGCACGATGTCCCGGCAGATGTCGCCGAGCCTCGGCTTCGCCCTTCTGCTTTCGGCGCCCCTCCCGTAAAAACCGCGCCCGGGAAAATGGAAATTTCACGCGCGGCCGGAGGGAGCAAGGTCGGGAGATGATGCTCTCGCGGAGAATTACCCGCCAGGTTATGGCTGCAGTCGTAAAGGGGGCAAATGGGAAGCTGCAGAGCAGGCAGAATTTAGGCGAGGCGAGGTTTTTTCTTTTTTTTTAATTTCATGGAGAGAGAGAGAGAGAGAGAGAGAGGAGGGAGCTGTCCTCTCGCTTTATGCTCTTGGAGTGGACAGTAATGTAAATGTGGACACCCGTCTGCCTAAAAAATTGCACGGTCTTTTCCCCCGTTAAGATTAGGTTAACGAAGTCTTTAGATGCGCGTTATATTTTCCTGCTTTTGGTTGCAACCTTCCTTGATACGTTTTTCTTTCCTTTTTTTTTTTTCGAAACAGAGAAGTCAGAGAAACAATTTTAACCGTGGCGTAGTTTAAACGTTTCGCTACAAACGTTTAAACTACGCGGTTTGGTTAAATTACCAAGTGAAGTCATGCATGTGAAAACACGCGCACACGCGCGTGCTGTATATAGCGGGGAGGAAAAAAGCCCGGCGGCATTTAATGACGCGAGACCGAGTATTGCGGTTCTCATTTCCGCAAAAAGTACCGAACGGCTGGCAATTTACGCGTCTTTGCGGGCTCGTTCCTATTTTGCGACTATCAGTACAGATCGCGCGATAGAAACGTTGCTGCTCGAAACGCCAAAGCGAAGAATGGAAGCTGAAAACGGGACAAGTGAAATGCAAAAAGGAACGCGCGATCGGTGAAACGTCGATAAACGACGCTGGAACTTTAGCTTTCTACAAATTTCTATCCGCTGCGCGCGCTGATAAACTACGCGGCACTCACGGCGATCAACGCGATTTCGAGTGAAAGTTTATTCTCTCGAGAGATTACCGAACGCGAGTTTAACGTTTCTGTATATCCTGTGAACACTGTACGATGCGTCAACGCAGAACCGCTTACGCGGAAACGTGATTCACTTGGGTTTCTATCAGCGAGACCGCAACAACACCGAGACAGAATTTATCATTCGTTCCTTCGTAGTTTAATCGTGCGAAATTTCATTCTGAAAATCCTTCTTTGAAATCAAATCTGGCTTATTATTTGTTCCAGCGTACGTTGGATCGTACGAAACGAAAGAAATTATGAAACTGAGTGCACGAGAAGCATGAAAGGTTCGGAGTAGCAGGCGAGCGACAGCGAAGAAACGAGGAAGCTCGATCCCTGGATGGGAGTCTAACTTACAAAAGCTATCAGAGTAGGTCTCCTCCCTGCCACTGAGGTCCAAGTGATTCTTCCTCTTTCGACGCACTATGGAATTCCACACCTTCTTACGACTCATCGCGAACATCGATTACGAATCCACTCGCCCACGCAATGGCACACGGTGCAAACGCGACTCCTCCTGACCGATTTTCCAACGGGATCACCCACGGCGTCCCCGGGAAAACTAGGTTAATGGACGCTTCCTCCCGACAGCGAGGCATTCGCTTATCGACGCGTCGTTACTGCATTAACGATTAGCAACGACATCGGCCGGTTTGACTTCCAGTTCCAAGCGAAAAGGAAACGCATCTGCGATCGTTCCACGCCGATGCACACCAATTGACCGTTCACTCTGACGTTCTTCTCGACGAGCACGAGTCCTTCGAGAACGTCGAACCACTCAGAGCTTCGATCACGATTCTGCCGAATCGAATTCAAACTACTCACGCACACACACGTTCGTCGCACCCTCTCGCAACTTGTGCAAAACGTACGAATCCGATAGAATTGCCATCGAAGGGATGGTGGTCGTCGGCCAGCAGTGGATCGCAAGTGATTCGAGGCGAGACGTCGGACTTCGACGTTGTTGGGAGAATCGTGGACAGCTCCGTAATTAGTTCGCGGTTCGCCTTGGACCACCGTTTCGATTCCGCCGAGCGCGGATTACCTCGAACTGCGACGATTGCACGCCAACTTGCAACAGCGCGAGTCAACAACTCCGGGGCCCGCTGAAAGAGCGGAAAGCGGCCGCGAGGAAAGTCGAGCGAATTTTATCCGAGGCGAGGCGCGATTTCGCGAATGAACGGCCGACGATTCGTATCGTCACGAGGACGGGAGCGGCGGCACTTTTATCGCATCCGCCGGCGAGAACTATTTCCGCGCGTTAACCTTCCGCCGCCAATCGGCTGCTGCGGAATCGAGGACGGTGGGGACACCGGTCTAGGAAAATCGAGTGAAACGTCGACGATTTTACTCGCGCGCTGGGAAAACCGCGGTTGCTGCGTCGCACGTTGCTCCGGTTTGAAGCTGTCAGCCCTTTGACTTATAATATCGAGTGGTACGAGTGACGATCGCGATTTAAAAGAAAAGGTAAATTGCGAACTTGTGAGATTTCAAATCTACGAACATTTATAAATAATTTTGTATACATAATGTTTTGATATCTTTGAATGTATACATAAATTAATTTTACAGTTTCGATATGAGCGATGCTTGCTCCATAAAATTGAAAAGAAAATCGCGAGGCAAGAGGTTAATATACTATGTTAATTCTGGATCAGTGTCGGCGATTCAGATTGATTTTTTTTTTTTTTTTTGACAATCTTGAAAGCTGTTTAACCCTTTAAACTCGCGTGTCAGGCTGGAAGCGACGGTACAAATTTACTGGAAAATTCTGTTCGAGATCTCGCGACGATAATAGTCGCTTGGTAAATTTTGTAAATTTATTGGCACGGATAATGAATAATGTGACCTCTATCCAGTTCTCTTCCTCTTGGTCTACATTCCATCTTTAAATAGATTACAAGAGTGTGCGAGATCGAGTGAATTTGTATTTTCAAAGTTATCGCGCCTGATCAAACCTAAACCTAACCTTGAAGTGAACAGTGACTTCGAATTTTAAGTCGTCGCATTTAACCTGACCTACAATGAATAGCGAATTTGAATTTTAAAAGTTATCGCACTTGACCTAACCTGAATCTAACCTACGATGAATAGCGAATTTGAATGTTAAAAGTTATCGCACTTGACCTAACCTAAGCCTAGCCTACAATAAACAGTGATTTTTAAAAGTTATACGTACTTTAAGAAATTATAAAAGATAAATTACAATTATAACAATTAAAAAAAAAAACATTGAATTGTACATTTAGCTAGTTGATCTTGAAATAAGTGCAAGTGAACGCGCAGCAAACATTGAAGACAAATCGAGTTGAAAGGGTTAATGTATCGCGAGCCACGCTATGTTCTGGCGATTGTTCAACGATGGCATTTCGGAGGTTGAATATCGCCACGACGAGAACAAGTTAATCACGTTTAATCTTTCTATTACCGTCGTTGAACTGAAGAGTATTTAAACGCAATTTATCATAATTGCTCGAAATCACTATAACCGTCAAACCACACCAATAAAACGAACCTCGCAGGAAGTAATAAACTTTCTCGCGCTCAAGTTCTCCAAGGCTGTTCGATCTTCGACTCGACAACACCCAACACTTCTAATAAAATTCCCGTTGCAGTCGTATCTTATTGTTAGATGGAACGTCGCACTATTACGGCGGGCGTCGCACACTTTGTTATACATCACTTTGATCGATATACATAAATAAACGACAGTAGAACATCGTCGTGTCTCGAGATACGTTTAAATGACGATTAAAATAAATAGGTCTGTGTAATTATGCTTCTGTCCAAATAGAAATTGATATTAATCTTGACAAGAATATCTTTCGAGTGCTTGTCAAAAAAACGAAGGTCAGCCATATCGACAGATTTAATTATTATAGCAGATATGTGTTATATTATTATAACAGATATAATTATATAATTATAGCGGATATATGTTACATTATTATAACAGATATAATTATATAATTATAGCGGATATATGTTACATTATTATAACAGATATAATTATATAATTATAGCGGATATATGTTACATTATTATAACAGATATAATTATATAATTATAGCGGATATATGTTACATTATTATAACAGATATAATTATATAATTATAGCGGATATATGTTACATTATTATAACAGATATAATTATATAATTATAGCGGATATATGTTACATTATTATAACAGATATAATTATATAATTATAACAGATATATGTTATATTATTATAATAGATATAATTATTATATATATAGTTGAAACAATAAAGCTACAATTATTTTCTAAAGCTTCTGCAATGATAGTTCCAATAAATAATTACATGTTTGTTGCAACAGGCGACTGTCGTTTCAAAGATACCGCCGGGAATGTGTTAAACGCGGAGGACGGTTGGAGGCGGACTGTCTACGTTAGTGAATTTGCGTCTTGGTACAACCGGAGGATACGCGCGGTTGTCGGTGTGACGACAAAAGTGCCCCGCCTTAGAGGAAGTTGTTTTTTCTAAAATAAACAAGTGGATTAAACTGAGCGTGAAGCGACGATTGCGAATCATCGCGTCGGTCGATCGTTGCCGTGTGAACTTGTCGAACGGAACGAAATATAACGTCGTATAACGCTATTAATAATCCCTATTAGTATATTATTATATTTGGTAATACAATAATATTACATTATTATATTCGGACATATTTAAATTACTGTCGTAATTTATATTTGATAAGAAAAAAATTGTACAGTGTTAAACTTGGCCTCGTTTTAAAGCTTAAAACCTCTACCTTTCAAATCGTTTTTGTATTTTATTTTGAAATGTTTTTACATCACGCAGTAGGTGGATAATTAAAATATACTTTTCTTCCCGGAAATTGTAGAAAATTTTTCTCACGAATCTACGATGGATTCGAAGAACGAACCTTCATGATTCTTTTTTTTTTTTTTTTTTTTTCAGTAAACTTCAAATGATGAAAATCCAAGAAATTGCAACATTTTCGTCTGGCATTCAGAGTTCAATAAATTGGCGAAGAAAAAAAGATTGTACAGCAAGCTTTCAGGGAAAGAGCCTTCAATCTTGAAATTCGTTGTACGCTCAGTCGTGAAAGAAATTTTTCAACGTTTCTACACACTATGATAATTTATAGAATTTTTGAGAAAAAGAAAAAAAACGTCTTCATTTTTTTTATCACAGTGTTTGAAACATTTTAAAGTAAAGCGAACGATGCGTTTCGAAAGTACAGACTTCAAGTTTCAAAGTAAGTCGAAGCTTTTACTACTGATTCCACTTTTCCACGAAATTATAACAGTACGGAAGTATTTCATATACGAATGTTTAAATATCCGAATGCTAAATAACCGGACGTTTAAATGTTTAAATCTATGTCTACCAGTTTGAACCAATAAACAGAACAGAAGTTTGTTTTAATTTGGCAAACAGACCGGAGCGAATACGACGCGATGCAAGAAATTATCGTCACCTTCCACCCTTAAAGTCACATCTCTGTGAAATTCCACTAATTCGTATTTGCCACGAGTTGATTTGTTAAAAAAGCACGTCCACGAACACGCTCGGATCGTGTTGTCGTGTGTCAACAGAATTTACATAAAGATGACTAACAAGCGTTACGTTCGTACGAAGGCAGCGAGATTGGGACATTTGCAAAATTAAACGCTGTTGGGCATTTCGGGATTCCGCGTGAAAATTCAATCGGACACGCGTACATACGTATGTACGTACCAGTTATCGGTAAGTGTTACGGTTAGCTGGCCTCAACGATTAAACAGAGTCTTAACACACAAAGGCCCGGGCGAGCTCGTTTAATTGCCGGCGATACTTCACACGGGCGAGCACGATCCGCGATCTTTTTCCACGTTACGGGCGAAGAACAACGGCGGCTAACGAGTCTCGGTACAAGCATAAAATTGCGCCTGGCGAACAATAGGGAAATTAGGGTCGCCCGGTGTAAACGAGGCGAAGCAACGCCGCCGTCGGTCGGCAACTTCATTTCTACGACGTATCAAGAGCAAACTAGAAAGCACTTTCCAATGTTGCTTCGCGTTACGTAAATGTGTCCTAAACGTTTAGAGAAGCAGGTGTTATTTTTCTTTTCTCTTTTTTTGTTTTTTTTTTTTCCGCTGCTTCACACCGAAAGAGAAAGGTACACTCTTTGAGAGATTATGTTTGTGGATAAATGGCAGTCGATAACCAACGTTGTAAAACGAACATTATTGCACTACATGTGTGTGCTCATTGTATCAATCAATTTTCTATGTTATCTGATATATTTCTGTCTTTATTATATTTATAAATTCATAGAGTAATATTATAGAATATTACTCTTAATATTACAAATAATATTTATAATTACAACAAATTACAATAATTTATAAATTAATTATTACGTACTTTTATTTTATATTTTATATATTTTATTTTATATTTATATATTTTATTTTATATTTATTTATTTTATTTTATATTTTATACATTTTATTTTATATTTATTTATTTTATTTTATTTTATTTTATATTTATATATTTATTTTATTTTATATTTTATATATTTTATTTTATTTTATATTTTATATATTTTATTTTATTTTATTTTATATTTTATATATTTTATTTTATTTTATTTTATATTTTATATATTTTTTAATAGCATCCTAATTACGCTTTCGTTTCGAGCGAAAATATTTCCCTTCGAGGCACATAAATCGACACACAGCGTTTTCACGTCGCGTCAATGCAACTCCAAAAAAAGACTCGAAACATTCGAACTAATTATGAAACAATGAAATATGAAAAATCTCACATCTTACTTTCAAATCGCGCGACTCTCAAACTGTCTGTGGGATAGTTTCGCAAGATATCGAGGTGGAAAAAAGAAGCGTTCTAGACTGCAGTCATCTTCCTCTTTTCAATTCCAGCCATTAGAGATTCAAGGAAGCGCGTTCTTGGTCGTCTTGCTCCGCTCTGTACACGACCAGCATGCGAATCGCTCGATTAGCTGACAAAGGAACGCCTAATCGCTGTTCTTTCCACTTAACGGTTCTCGATCGGGTTGCACGCGATCTCCCATGATAAATCGCAGCAACTCCTGTAAAAATCGTGGAACTAGCCTGGTGCTTTTGTTAATTGCCGCGCAATTGCTAGAAACTAGCGGTTTGCCGTCGCAGTACGAAACGAATCTTATTTTTTTTACGCTCTGGCGAAGTCAAGAGTTGAGATTCTTCCTTCGCTGCAGACGAAATTTATTTCGCGAATAGATTTTTGAAACAATGTTCTTTGGTATTTGGCAGATAATGGATTTCAATCAATGTGGTATGTAGCTCGTTTGATCAATGAAAGGAATTCGAAACTGTGCAAATAATTGTGAAAATAATAAATTGAGAAGAGAACTATTTGAGAAAATGATAAATTGAAAAACAGAACCGATTATTTGAGAAAATAATATTTATTCGATAGTTGAGAATTTGTCTTTAAAATAACATTCAAAAATAAATATCAATGAAACTAAAATACTCAAATGGAAAAGAAGGAATGAAATTCGAAATGAAAATCAAAATAATTTGTGACAGCGTGTGTTATCACGGTAGAAATTTATCTAACGAACAAAATTTAGGGACATCTGTTAAAGTTGCAAATGAGAATAGTCTCTCTGCTGATGACGAAGGCGGTAAAAGAGTATTATACTTTACAGATACTTGTTTTACTGACACATACATTTATATCTAAATTTTTTCTCATCGTCATCAAAAAATCGAGCGATATCCATTTCAATTTGTGTTTTTAGATAAACGTAACTATACCATAGTCGCAGAATGAAAAATATAAACACTGAGTTATCGAGAAACCAGTTATTTTTTACCAAATCAAGTGACAAATAAATATCCTGGCAAATGGTAAACAATTTACTTGACGAAGTAACAAACGAATCATTTAATTGGAAATAAATCTCACACGAAATATCTTACACTACAATTTCAATCTTATATTACAAATAAGATTATTTCCGAAGTAATTCTAAAAAGTAATCTTGGAAATCATGTTATTTTGAAAATTTTTCAAAACATTCAAGTCTGTCATGGATAGTAAAAAAAAAAAAAGAGGAAACATATCGACAAGTTAGACAGTTGTGAACAATTTAATATCTTTCGAATGCGAGGAAAATATGAGAAAAGTTACAAACGTTATTCGCGGCTATATCTGTTCTTTTAGTTCGTCCGCATCCGCAGTTATTTATTCAGATAAATTCTCGAAATTCCCTCTCAGAAATCTATATGACTCGCCCTATGAGATTGAAAACGCGTTGAATCGTTGTGAAACGTCGGGTTCTTTCGTTGCGTAACCGAACGAGCTTGGACGACGAGAAGACGAGAGAATGTTATAATCGCCGGCATTCGTGAAGATTCGTCCGCGACGCGCGATGCATTCGCGTGGGTGGAAAAGGCGCGTGCATTCATGCGTGCAACGCGGACGCGCCTCGGACCAGCGCGCTGACACGAGCCAACCTAACCGTACAGAGGCTACACGCAGCTATAGAATGGTCCTTCCGGCGCGAGGGCATATCCGGTGGCTCGGACAATACTCGAACGACGATCGAGACTCGGCCGAGTCTCCCGAGTGATTCTCAACTTATCCATCGTGTCGAGAATTTATCAGTCTCTGTTGTCTCTACGTTTTTTTTTTCTTTTTTCACGGACAGAACTTGTTCCTCTTCCTCTCGGTTAAATTTTCACATTTCGACATGTGTAATCAACCTCTTGCCACGCACGTCGAGAATTTTTTTACTCCAACATTGTAATATTTTCCACAGTTTTGTTAAGTAAAACAAAATAGGCAAAGTAAATAACAAATTCATTATTTCTCGATAATTCGAACCGACGAGTTCGAAAAGAAAGCGACGAATTATTGTATAATACGATTCGGTCGCTCGTTATGGTCCGCAATCAGTTACCAGCGCAAGTGGTTAACACGCACGTCGAGAATTTTTTGTCCCAAAATTGTAATATTTTTCTCAGTTTCGAGTATATTTAATAAAACAAAATAGGCAAAGCAAATGATAAATTTATTACTTTTCAATAATTTCTATATAGTGATATACCGACGAGTTCAAAAAGGAAGCAACGAATTATTGTATAAGTTTCGGTCACTCGTTATGGTCCGCAATCAGTTACCAACGCAAGTGGTTAACACGCACGTCGAGAATTTTTTGTCCCAAAATTGTAATATTTTTCTCAGTTTTGAATATACTTAAGTGAAAATAGGCAAAGCAAATTTATTACTTTTCAATAATTTCTATAGAGTGATATACCGACGAGTTCAAAAAGCAACGAATTATTGTATAATACGGTTCGGTCGCTCGTTATGGTCCGCGAATCAGTTGCCAGCGCAAGTCAACACAATTCAAATCAAACGATTTAACAATTAAACTTGCATTAAACCATCAATTAAAAATTTATTTACAACCTCATCCGACACTAGCCAGAAGTGTCAACGATCGAAGAATGAAAGATCAATAAATGACGGCAAACTTTCGCGAACAGAAGCGCAACGATGCGAAAACCAGCGTTTTTCCAGCGGGGAGGATTTGTGTAATTAAAAAGACGTATATAAAATTCGTTGATTTAATTTGTTGTGCATTTATTTACAAAACCGCTCGAATGCGATTCTCTCTCTCTCTTTACTTTTTTTTATTGAAAACAGGCGACACAGGGGCCCGAGTTTTCATAGAAACGGATCACATGGACAAAACACACCATCGTGCGCTCACGCGTTTATTCAGGCAGCAATCTCAGCGTGGTATTACGTTTAAATTAATAATCGCCGCTTGCGTCGCGTGATCGCCGTCACTCGGAAACAGCGTCTGTTACACGCGTGTTGTTATTACCGCTGGCGTGCAATTTCAATAATAATTATAATCACGCGCGTGGTTACGAAGCCGGACGAAGAGGAGAAACGGAGGGGAGAGAGTGAAGGAAAACGGGACGCGGTTGCCCAAAGATGTTTCCACCCCCTGGAGCTCTCTTGCCCCTTTAATACCGGCTCTCGATGCTGAAATTCTTGTTTCCTTCAATTACGTTTGACGTGTGACTTTCACGAAGACACGGAGAGAAAGAGTGGTTCATGCGAAATCTGATTTACGTCAGCGTGGAAACAATTTGAGAATTTCCAACACGATGAATCCGCATGTAACTCATAGAAGAAATCATAGAATTTTCTGTGTTAATCCTTTGACGACAACCTCAATATTCTCTTGGAATATCTGATGTTTCTCACGTGTCAATATTAGATAAAATTTTTCCTCGCGCGATATTTTATTTTTGAGGAATAAAGTTTGAAAAAGATTTGAACCTTTACGCAGATAACAGAACTATTTCTTCCTCTTTTCCTTTTTTTTTTTTTTTTTTTTTTTTTTTTTTTTTTTTTTGTTAATCTTCAAGTGATTTTTAAGGCTTTCAATTTTAGTTTAATAACTGGAGTTTACGTTCAATTTATATGAAATAGGAAATCAAACTTCTCCAAAGGAAACGTTAGATAATTATATAAATAATAATAAGATAGTAGATAATTATATAAATTTTCAAATAGTACAGTATACAATTATTAATTTAATTAATAGTTCATTTGACAGTCCATCCAAGGATTAGAAAAGAGTTCTAAGAGTGAAAACATTTGCCAAAGAAATCTTGACTTTTAACTTTCTCAGACTACACCAGTGCGGCCTTCGTTTATGTGGTCAAGCTACGCTGACTTCAGATCATTGAATAAATATTCATTCGCAGAGTCTCGCACTTGCAGAATTTACAAGCTCCTAAAGACACGGTTCGGAGTTCTAAAGCCTGGCTTCCATAAATCCAAACCGTTGTAAGTTTTCACCTCGCGGGCTAGTCCAGAATCCCAAGCTTACAACCTCGTAATCTCAAAGAATTTAATATGGTTTGCAAAATTCACGGGGAAGATTAAACCGAGGAAAGTTACGAGCAAGTTTCCCATACATTTACTTTACACCGTGTTTCAAGCTGAAAGGACGATCTAAGTTGTATAGTTTCAAATTTAATCATTTCATCACCGGTTCGTGCATGTTACAGGAACTCTGTAGTCACTAAAATTTTGAAGACGATATATATTTCAAAGATAACACGCTATTTTCCCAATCATTTAATATTTCTATTAAACCTATTAAATCTTTCAAACATAAAATATACTTGAAGGATTCTTTGCACCGTGTTTCAAGCTAAAAAGACGATCTAAGCTATGGTGCATTTATAGGAAGTTTAAAGTATCATAGAAGGTTAAAATTTCGAAAATAATATATTTTGAAATTTACGTAGGAGCAATTCTAGGTTTAATATCTCTATTAAATCTTTTGAATATATTTTACATTTAAAAGATTGTATCAAATTTTTCAAATATATTCTATTCCCGTGCCTCTTTTCAATATTTATCCAATTGTTCGTGTCGTTGATTTTTCACAAGAGTGAAAACTTTGTTCCATCCGATTCACCTTTGCCTTTCTCCAAAGAGAAGGAGAACTTGGAGAGAATCAACCGTTTCCAGGTATATCGCGTCGCGAGATCGACGGATTTCGACTTTTGTTTTCCCTTTGGCCTCGAGAGAGAGAGAGAATCGAGTCGGAGAGGCAAGTTCACGGGAAATCCGTTGAACGGGCAGAATTCGCCGGAAGATGAGAAATCCTCTCCGCGAGGGAGGGACGATTTGAATTGATGAGAAAATGTTCCTCGCGTGGCAAAGGTCGATTGTCCTCGGCGCGTTCGTGTGAACTTGATTTTCTGGCCGACTGCGCCGACACGGTGACAACGGAGGAAACAAAAACGACCTTTTTTTTCCCGCCTCTGAAAAAGAACGGATCTGCAGCGGATAGTATGATAAATGGCGCGAAATCGCCATGCCGTGAAACCGTCTCACCTTTGATATTCAAGGCTTTTCCAAGAAGACAAAAGAAAGAAAGAAGAGTGACGAGCCACTCTTTCAAATTGGAAGATGCAAAACTTTTTCAGTAGGCTATCTTGATTATTCCTTGGTTGCTCAAGCCGCGATAAAAGTCCGAGTTTATTGACGAGTACGTGTTGTAATTTTCAGAAGAATACTTGTGGCTCGAGAAGAGGATACTGCTGGACAAAATATCGAATCGATTCGTCGTTTGATTTACGGTTTAATGATCTTTTTAATGACTCTAATAAGAAAAAAAATTCTGCAATGAAAAACAATTATATCATGTGAAATCCATCTTAGATTTCATCCTTTACATTACAAATTGAAAATTAATTCGACAGAACGCCAATTTTATGTAAATTCATACACCTGATCCTGTATAAAAACGTCACGTCTGATAATTGTCAGTAACTAATCGAATAAATAAAAATTCATGCTCAAAACTGTGCTCAAAACCTCATATAATACGTCTAATTAAACTTTAGAAGTAATTTTAAAGCAAATTTCGAACATGGTTTGCGAGAAATTAAATATTAATTAAACGAAGGTTTCGATCTATTGAGAAAACATTGATAAATCTTTATACATGCATTTTATAAGTCAAATGCCATATAGAAGAAAAGCTGGCACTCTCATTTGGAAGACGGAATTACAAAAGTTTACAAATTGATTCACTTAATTAATTTTTTTTTTTTTTTTTTGCAAATGACTGCTCGATTCATGGACACTGAAATGCTAGCGTCGCGTAGCGGTGAAACAACAGAACTAAAATCTATCGCTGTCCTTTATTTGTACTCGAGCGCTGTCCTTGTGTTTCACGTTGCATAAGTTTATCCTCGTTGCACACTAGTGCCATTCTCGTCTACGATGATGCTGCCATCTATGCACCTCGCGAATTTAACTAGAACTAAAAGGAAAAATAGGAAAATTGCGATAGATGGCAGCATCTATCGAAGTCGGTAATAGACTTTCGTTCCAAGAGCCCCCGATAGATGACAGAACGCCACTTGTTCTTGTAGCGACCTCTACTTCGAAGAATTTCGATCAACGACATCTATATTCCGTCGAGATGTGTATTTAATATAAACAATAGAATATTTAAAAATAGCTATTAATTTTATTA